>NC_056734.1:591647216-591649716 GCF_019279795.1 Protopterus annectens | reverse complement strand
TTTTAATGTGAGAGCAAAGTTGACAACATTCTTATCATGCAAGTTAGGCATGGTTTGTTTTTTGTTTGGTCATTCCTTTAACTTTGGAATTATAACTTTTTTTAGCATTTTGTTTCAGTTCTTTCCAAGATTAATTTGTATGTAATTTTGTATATGAAGGGCAGTTCTTTCAATCACCTGGCTGCAATTTTTTCAGGTGTGAGTATCTTTACTGCAATATTTTATGTGACTTTCAGTGTACACCAGTCAAGTAACTATATTTATTACTCTTCAGATATATAAACATTATTTTATCTATATTTTTGCTGTCTTAAGTGTATGGAATGTGATTTTAATAAGCTTTGTGTAGAGTAGTTTGGTACAGGTTGTAGTGATTATGCATTGCATCATTTTAACAGGTATTTCACTATTATGTGCATTTTGCACTGCAGTGTACCTGGTGATGGTGCTGTGGTAGCGTTGTCACCTCACAGTACGATGTTGTCCTGTTTGATTCTCAGCTTGACTGTCTTCTGTGTGGAGACATGCATGAATGGGCGACTTTCGTTGAAGGTTGTGCGTCAGGGCCGCAACTCGGCACATACAAATTTATTGCCAATCATTAGTGGACTGGAGTTCCACTGTGGCGACCTAACTGGGAAAAAGCTGAAAGAAAGACATACAGCCCATTCCACACAATTATGTGTTTATTGCAGCTGTCATTTGATTTTTAATGTGAGAGCAAAGTTGACAACATTCTTATCATGCAAGTTAGGCATGGTTTGTTTTTTGTTTGGTCATTCCTTTAACTTTGGAATTATAACTTTTTTTAGCATTTTGTTTCAGTTCTTTCCAAGATTAATTTGTATGTAATTTTGTATATGAAGGGCAGTTCTTTCAATCACCTGGCTGCAATTTTTTTAGGTGTGAGTATCTTTACTGCAATATTTTATGTGACCTTCAGTGTACACCAGTCAAGTAACTATATTTATTACTCTTCAGATATATAAACATTATTTTATCTATATTTTTGCTGTCTTAAGTGTATGGAATGCGATTTTAATAAGCTTTGTGTAGAGTAGTTTGGTACAGGTTGTAGTGATTATGCATTGCATCATTTTAACAGGTATTTCACTATTATGTGCATTTTGCACTGCAGTGTACCTGGTGATGGTGCTGTGGTAGCGTTGTCACCTCACAGTACGATGTTGTCCTGTTTGATTCTCAGCTTGACTGTCTTCTGTGTGGAGACATGCATGAATGGGCGTACCTTCGTTGAAGGTTGTGCGTCAGGGCCGGCAACTCGGCACATACAAATTTATTGCCAATCATTAGTGGACTGGAGTTCCACTGTGGCGACTAACTGGGAAAAAGCTGAAAGAAAGACATACAGCCCATTCCACACAATTATGTGTTTATTGCAGCTGTCATTTGATTTTTAATGTGAGAGCAAAGTTGACAACATTCTTATCATGCAAGTTAGGCATGGTTTGTTTTTTGTTTGGTCATTCCTTTAACTTTGGAATTATAACTTTTTTTAGCATTTTGTTTCAGTTCTTTCCAAGATTAATTTGTATGTAATTTTGTATATGAAGGGCAGTTCTTTCAATCACCTGGCTGCAATTTTTTCAGGTGTGAGTATCTTTACTGCAATATTTTATGTGACCTTCAGTGTACACCAGTCAAGTAACTATATTTATTACTCTTCAGATATATAAACATTATTTTATCTATATTTTTGCTGTCTTAAGTGTATGGAATGCGATTTTAATAAGCTTTGTGTAGAGTAGTTTGGTACAGGTTGTAGTGATTATGCATTGCATCATTTTAACAGGTATTTCACTATTATGTGCATTTTGCACTGCAGTGTACCTGGTGATGGTGCTGCGGTAGCGTTGTCACCTCACAGTATGATGTTGTCCTGTTTGATTCTCAGCTTGACTGTCTTCTGTGTGGAGACATGCATGAATGGGCGTACCTTCGTTGAAGGTTGTGCGTCAGGGCCGGCAACTCGGCACATACAAATTTATTGCCAATCATTAGTGGACTGGAGTTCCACTGTGGCGACCCCTAACTGGGAAAAAGCTGAAAGAAAGACATACAGCCCATTCCACACAATTATGTGTTTATTGCAGCTGTCATTTGATTTTTAATGTGAGAGCAAAGTTGACAACATTCTTATCATGCAAGTTAGGCATGGTTTGTTTTTTGTTTGGTCATTCCTTTAACTTTGGAATTATAACTTTTTTTAGCATTTTGTTTCAGTTCTTTCCAAGATTAATTTGTATGTAATTTTGTATATGAAGGGCAGTTCTTTCAATCACCTGGCTGCAATTTTTTCAGGTGTGAGTATCTTTACTGCAATATTTTATGTGACTTTCAGTGTACACCAGTCAAGTAACTATATTTATTACTCTTCAGATATATAAACATTATTTTATCTATATTTTTGCTGTCTTAAGTGTATGGAATGCGATTTTAATAAGCTTTGTGTAGAGTAGTTTGGTACAGGTTGTAGTGA
>NC_056734.1:591614716-591642216 GCF_019279795.1 Protopterus annectens | reverse complement strand
GTTTTGACTGTGATACTATATTAAAGGCCTTTGAAAGATCAAGAAGTAATACTGAGGTTATTAGTCCAGAGTCTCTTGCCTTATTAACTGTGCAGTAAAGGAGATGAGTGTATTTGTAGTAATATGTGATAGCCTGAAGCCACGTTGGGTGCATGTAACCAGTTTGTTCTGATGAATGTGGTCAAGTAGTTGTTTATGTACACATTTTTCTAATATTTTGGATAGGGGTGACAGGAGAGTGATGGGTCGAAAGTTGGTGAAGTCATTACATTCCCCTCCATTGTGTAATGGGGTTAGAACAGCTTTTTTCCAAGGCGTAGGAATGTACGATTCTATGATGGACCGATTGATGAAAATGCTAACTAGATATGCAACTGCATCCAGTTTCAAGTATTCTGAGGGGAGGTTGTCAGCTGAAGGAGAACAGGATGTTAATTTGAGAAATAGTTTATGTATGCAACTAGTGGGTACTGGTTGTAAAGAGAGAAGAGGAAGATGAGGGTCAGCAATAGAAGTGTCTTATGGAGGATGCAAAGAAGATGAGGAGAGCTTGGAAGTTGTTTGAGAAGGAAAAGGGCTAAAATTGTGCAGTTCTAATTTGTTGGTTTAGTGGGATTAAACGCATCAGCTATTTGGGAAGCGGATTTATTGGTGGCTGGAGATGGGTTATCTTTGGAACATGGAGAGGAGTAAAGAGACGGTGTGCCAAATTTTTTTTGATTGTTTTTGTGGGAGGTTAATTGTTGTGAGAGGTACTGCTTCTTATCCTTATTTAACATTTTTTTTTTTGCTTGGTTGCATAGTTGTCTATAGTTTAGAAGGTTTATGTCATTTTTGCTCTTTTGCCATTCCTTCCAGGGTTTATCCTATATTACTATAATGTTTTTAGTTGATTTCATTGGCCAGGGTGAATGGTGGATTTTTGTTCTTTTTTGTACGAAGTGGGGCTATGTTATTGAGGATATCAGGAAATAGTTTGTTGAAGTGGCTGACAGCATCATCTAGGGGTAGAGATTTTAGTATGGACCAGTTAAATTATTTAAGTATATTGATAAAGAGGTCTTGGTTGAAGTTGGATAAGTAGAGGGAGGTTTTTATAGTTATGTTTTTTGGATAAGTGTGTCATAGTTCTGTAAGTATAAGCAGGAACATGGTCACTTAATATGTCTGGAAGGGTACCAGAGTTGGAGTATTTGTGGGGATCTGAACCAGGATCCAGTCGAGAATAGATCTTGTGTTGCTATTTTTCTGAAACCTAGTTGGTGTGGTGATAAGTTGTTTGAATCCATAGAAATGTATGCTATTTTCTGGAAAGTCAGAATTTAAGATTTGCCAGTTAATGTTAATGTCACCCATGATGATTGTTTTGTTAGATATATTTTGAGAAATCTAGGGTAGAATGACTTCTAAAATTGATATGTTGTTGCCTGGTGGAATATATAGAACTATGATGCATATTTGCTTTCATGTTATTAATTTTTAGGTGGGATAGGAATATTTCAGTAGCAGAGAAAGAGGGTATGGCTTTGGGGTAAGGAAGTATTGTGAAGGAGTAGGGGTAGATTAGGGTTACCCATCCTCCTTTTTTATGAATTTGGTCCACTCTTATTATGCTATAACCTGGTGTAAGCAGTTCCGTATCTTGTATGTATGGCTTTGCCATGTTGCAGTGACTGTGAGTATGCTTAAGGAGTATTGAGATAGCCATGTGTGGAACTCTGTTGTTTTGTTGCAGATACTACATAAATTAATAGTAACTAAAAATAGGTTTTTATGGGAAGAACTTTTAAAAGAGGTTGGAATAAAAGTAGGTCCAGGGTTTGGGTGAATATCCCCCATCCCCACACTGGGATAAGTCAGAGCAGCGGGTAAAATGATGGTTATAGAGAGTAGATTTTATTAAATGCTTTAGTTTTGAGAGGAGCACATGTTTGGGTTTAAGAGAAGCTGGTTGAAGTTTATATTTAGAGATTAGTAGTATACTTGAATTGTAGAGACTGGATGATATTCTGGAGAAGCTATTTGCTTTTCAAAGAATGTGTTGGATGTTATAATTTTTTCTATCATAAAGAATATGTGAGGTTTGAATGATGTAGTATGTGCAAGAAAGAGCACTATAGAAAGGAAAGTCAATAGGAGTATGATGGGCTTAGGGTAGATCATGATTGTGAAAAATATAATGCTGTAAAAGGTAAGGGGTGTGTAGTACAAGATAATTTGGATCAGGCTATAGGGTGGATAACTGCTAACTAGTTTGTTGATAAAGTTTTAAGGTAGAGTGTTAAAATATGTGTGCTCTGCTTTGAGAAGGATATATGTGTATGTTTGATTGGATGAAATGTAAGGGGAGGAGAGTGTGTTTGACTGAATACAAAGTGGAAAAGGGGGGAGAGTATGTGTGATTGGATACAAAGTGGCAAAGAGAGGAGTTGTGATAAGTGTAAATGAAGTTGAAGAGGTGGTGAGTGTGAATTGGAGGTAGGGTAGGGAAGTTGGGTGAGCCAGAGCAGAGCGAGGGTGAACGTAGCAAGTTAGACCAGGTTGGAGTAGAGTCTACAGAAACAATTATACAGGTTACAGGTAAAGCAAAGAGGGCTGATAAATATAGTGCAGTGTATACTATGTCATATGTATGCAAAAAGCTAAGTATTACCTCCGGGTAAATGTCTAAACCAAAAGCTAAGTATTAGTTCAAGTTAAATGTCTAAACCAGGGGAGAAAGCAGAGACCCAAAAAGAGCCATAAGGGATCTGAGAGTGTGGCAGAGGCTCCGTTTGGGAGTGGGGGAATGGAGGTTCCTGGTGATGTGTAAGATGCTGCTTTACAAGAATTTACTAAACTGTAAAAAATATGCTGCTTTAACTACATATATTAGAGTTGTTTAGTTGAAAACACTGTATTAACCAATATAACAGTTCAAAAATCCTGGCATATACTAGCACGTCTATCTAGTACAGACATCAAAATGAGAATGCATATCTTTCAAAGATACAGTAGAATTGATAAGTAAAAAAAACAAAACAAAACAATAAAACAGCTTGTACCTTACTCAATCTGAAAAAACATGCTATTTATCAAATAACTGAATAAACTATTTTACTCCCTCATCAACAGCTCTCACTCATCACCGATAGCATATGAGAAACCTAGGGTATGTTGGAACATGTACTGAAAATGTTCATGCAGCTGTAAATTGTATAATATATTAGCGTAATGATGGTATACACTAAGTTCTAGATACAGTGAAATAAAGAAAAACAATAAAAAAAATAATTTTGAATTCCAGAATTATTTTCACAGAATTGTTTATCTGTAACAAAAAATAAGTAGGTGATTCCCTAACTCTTTTCCTTCAGGACACCTAGGCAGGGAGTCAGAAACTTAAATTATAATGTTGAAACGTGTTCTAGGAAGGTTTTCTCATAGTGGTCCAGTTTTTTGATGCAAAGTCTGGTGTACCCTACAGCAATAGGAAGGCTCAAACCAGTAGCACTTATGATGCAGAGTCGGGTGTAGCATTATAGCAAGAGGAAGGCTCCAGTCAGTAGCACTTATGATGCAGAGTCTGGTGTAGCACTACAGAAGTAGGAAGGCTCCAGTAGGTAGTACATGTGATGCAGAGTCTGGTACAGTGCTGCAGCAGTAGGAAGGCTCCAGTCAGTAACACTTGTGATGCAGAGTCTGGTGTAGCAGTACACCAGTAGGAAGGTTCTAGTCAATAGCACTTATGAAGCAGAATCTGATGTAGCACTACAGCAGTTGGAAAGACAATCGGGCCTTCTTTCAGGAACACTGAAAGGGCTTGCCATAGAATGAATCTCTGAAACCCTGGATCTGCAGGCCACCTCTGCCATGTGGATGGCATCTTCCATTAAAGATCTTACCTCTGCTCCTGGGAGAACAGTATACACACAGTAAATGTGCATTGGAAAATGGGATTTTTACATCCACATTTCTGGCATCTCTTTAAGCTAGAAAGGGCTTTATGTTTATTACCCATATCTAGAATTAAAACCTGGTACAAAGCAGGTACACTGCACAACAACAGATACAACTAATTCTTAAAACAATTTTTTTTAAATGGTAAAAAAGGCTCAAAGAAAGTGCTATCATCAACGATAGTCAAGATTACATAAGTGTAAATAGATATCAAGTAATGCAAAAGGAAAAACAAGGGAGAAGGAATATAAAATACACTGATGTGTACAGAAATAGTAAGGGCAGGTAGACAATTAATTATATTACAGAAAGGACTGTAATAAAAAGTAGAAGTAAAGTTCAAAATACAAAAATTTTCACATAGCATGAGAGCAAAGGGGAACCACGTCTGACACAAAAAGTGCAAAAGAGATCTAGGGTAACTGGGAGAGGAGCAATATGGGTAAGGGTTAAGCTGGAGGGTTTTTGGTGATCATGAACTGCAGTAATGGCTGAGAACCCATATGTCAAGGATAAAATGAAAATTTACAAAATTAGATGAGTAGATAAATAAATCTAGCAAAACTAATTCAGTGATTCAGATTTATTATTCATTATTATCTTTCTTTATATTATCAAATGAAAAGCACGTTGTATGCCATCAGTAATTTAAAACATAGTGGAATTTACTGTTGTGAACATTATTTTATTTATTTATTTTACATTTGTTTACCAGGCTAGTCCGACTGGACAACATGTCCTTTTTCAGTGGAGGCCAGGGGAGAAAAGCTCCACACAGGGAAATACAAAAGACAAAACATAATTAAAAAAAATACTTAACAGAGAAGAGATTAGAAATAGTAGCCTAAGTGAGGCAGCATCATTCAAAACAAGATATACAATTGGACATAGTGTATCAGTTTACAGAGACTGATGGCAGCATTTCTTTACAAATAAACATACAACTAGAATAAAATGTACTTGACATACAAGGTGACAGAAAAAAAACATTGGGCTATATTTGTGCAATTTTTGTTGGTTATTTGAGTTTCCACCTGAGTAGGTGCTTATAAGTTAATAGTAATAATTATACATAAATCAATAGTGAAGTCAGAGGTAGTAGTGTCAGTATAAAGAAAGGTTATCTAAGAGTGGTGGGAAATTCTTAATCTGGGGTAGAACAATGACATTATCTATATATGTTTCAAATTATTGTTTAAATGTACTGAATGTGGATAGAATTCACAGTTGGTTGAAACATAAAATATTGAACTCGTGTTCAAAAAATATTGAACCACACATGACTGAACTCTAATCTGACTGAAAACTCATTTTGTTGAATCAACATAATTAGAAAATAGCACGCTGAAGAAAATACCATAAATGGTTTTAAAGAAGTGGTGTAGCACATTAGGTCACCACATTTTTGAAGTATTCATATCCAGTACCCAGTGACAGCAAAACTACAGTCTTCATTCAGCCGTCATACAGTAAAAATGAGTCTCACATGATTTATGTATGGTGAATGATTAATCCATCCCTGAATATAATGGCTGTATGTTTTTGTTTTCTTCTTTGTTTATTTATTTTTAATTGGGTTGGTGGGGTGGTCCACAAATCATTTTTAACCATGACCTGGGATGGTTATGGTTACTGAATGCCAGTAATGGAAATTTAGCCAGTGATGGCATTCTCTGATTACCCAGGCTTTACTCTCATTAACAAAGCACATTCTGTATGTGTGTGTGTGTGTGTGTGTGTGTGTGTGTGTGTGTGTGTGTGTGTGTGTGTGTGTGTGTGTGTGTGTGTGTGTGTGTGTGAAGAACTATTTTGCTGACATGCTGAGATATAAGAAATCATAATTCTTTACAAAGTAATGTAACAATTTCAAAACAATCCATGACAGCAGGATACTATGAGCACAAGACCTGCCTATCATGGAAATGGCAACAAAATGATTACTACTTTTTTTTACATATAACTTGTATTTATTGAAGAATAGATAAAATATGAAAACAGTAATTCCATGATTTTGTACTCATAGTTCCTCCATGCTATATTCTTGCAAAGTTATAAAAAGGTTCGTCCCTGAAATGAAAACAAGTCAGATAAATTATATATATAGGAGGAGTGCTGTTAGTTTTGATATACATTACATCTTGTATGGACATGGAATGCATTGCAAGATTTCACAAATACTATTTCTTACTTCTACAATTCAGAGGACTATATATACTGTATACCACTCTCTTTTGCATAATACATGAAGTGAGAGTACAACTTTAATGGTCAGTACCCATAAGGATAACTTTCATGTTATCTATCCTATGGTTCTTCCCGCTTCATCAGTAATTGCCATGTTAGTAAGTGGAATGGACACAATCATCACTGGCTCACGTGTTTATATCTTGCATCATCTCCTAGCATGCCTTTGACAGATGAGAATTAACTTAACAGTTCTAAGGTTATGGAAGGGAATCAAGTAGCACATGTGAATGTTGTTTCAATGGCCAGGACAAGGCAGCTGCATAAGTATGATACTCTAAGGCACACTCTTCATGCTTACACTACAACCAATGGTCGAAATGATAAAATCTACCACAAGACTACCAACCAGGTGAAACTCAAAAATAATATGCATAGCCACACAAAATTCCTTCTCTAGTCCTGAACTTTATGCTTTAGTGATTCAAACAGTTCAGGGCTAGAGAAAGAATTTTATGTGGCTATGCATATTAAATTTATTTGCAAAGCAATGATATGAAGCAAAACACAGAGCATGTCATACTATACAAAAGGTGCATGCATATTATTAGTAAATTATATACTAATAATATATATTTTAATTATTTAGTTCATGCACTGCAATTATCTAATACATTTTCCCTATGACAGCTCATAAATTAAAGGATCACAATCCAATTCCTAAAGCTCAACAGAGAACACTTTACCTAAACTACCACTGCAGTAGTTAAAAGCATAATTTTTTGCTTGTGTGTGTCTGTGTGTGTGTGTGGGGTGCAGTTCATCTGCATTTAAAGGACATTTCCTGGGATTTATTAACAATTGTGGACATGCCACACTTAGCCTACATGATGCTCCGTGTTAGTGCAATGAGCAGCAGCACTGCTAATCAAATATCTTCATAGGTTCATAGGTTTATAGGTAGGTACTAGGCTATTGACCGTAGGGCCTATATAAGCCTAGCCAAAAAGGTACCCTGGCTTTCGCCACCAAAGAAATTTATTTTCCTGTGCCCCTGTCGAGCAGAGCCACAGAGGTGACCCCTGGGGTGAATTTCCTATTTCCCATCCACTCATCAGGATTTTTATTGAAGAGTGCTAATAAGGAGCTTTGTTTGATATAGATAGGTAGTTTGTACCAGAGTATAGGAAGTCTCTGGGACAGGAATCTATCCCTCCAGCATGTTCTGTTTATTGTGGTGACAAGGTTTAGGTCCCTAGAGCGTGTAGCTCAGAGGGTTGGGATTTCTTTAAGTGGAGCATGTCCAACAGCTCTGGCTTTGACATAGCTTTGTATATTAGGCAGAGATCGCCTCTGAGTAGGCGATATGCAACGGAGTAAAGCTGGAGTTTTTTGAGATGGTTTGCATAGGGCATCTGTTTGAGGCCAGTAATCCTCTATGTGAGGTATTTCTGTGGCCTTTCCAGTTGTTGTAGATGTCTTGCGAGGTACATAACAAAAGGGATGTTGTACTCTATAATGGGTCTAATGAGTGATGAGTAGAGGGGAACAATGACTTCTTTTTTCCTGTCTGAGAAACCTTTAGTGATGAGGTGTGCCACGTAGAAGGATTTCCTGACAACTGTGGCAATGTGATTATTAAAGGAGAGACTACTGTCCATCTGTGTCCCAAGGTCTATTATCACACTTTTGGTGTTATGTAGACTACCATCTATGTGGTAGCACATGGGTACAGAGTTTTTACCAAAGGGGATGACAATGCACTTTTTGGCATTGAGCTTGAGACCATGGCTTTGATACCAGGCATCTGTCTCAGTGAGGCCCTTTTGTAGGATGTCCACATCGTTAGGAGTTTCAATTATGGCTCCTAGTTTGCAGTCATCTGTGAAATTCATTAGCCAAAGACCTTCTGTGTTAGCCTGTACTTCAGAAAAGTAGATTCCAAACAGGAGAGGACACAGGACTGAACCCTGTGGTACTCCACTTGTCACTGGTCTGAAATCGGATTAGGAGTCTGCTACTTTCACAGTGTGGATTCTGTCAGTGAGCCAGTTGGCAACCCATCTTGTAACATAGCAATTTATACCTAGTTTAATGAGTTTATCTATAATTTCAGAGTGGGAGATGGTGTCAAAAGCCTTGGCGAGATCTAAATAGGCTGTGTGAACCACCTTACCCTCGTCTACAGCTTTGGTGACTGCTTCAAAGAAGTCTATCAGGTTTAGGAGACATGATCTGCCTTTTACAAATCCAAAGTGGGTGGGGTCCAGAGTTTGGAGATTACCAATGTCTTTGTTTATAAGTTCCATGATGATATGTTCCATGGCCTTCCAGAACAGGCTCATTAGGCTAATGGGGCAGTAGTTCCTGGGGACTTTGTGGCTCCCCCTTTGTGAAGTGAGATAACTGTCACTGTGCACCATTCAGTGGGCACAAAGCCTGAGATGAGGCTATGGCTGAACATAGTGCTTAGGTGGGGTGCCAGGTCTTTCTGTAGTTCATGTAGAACACAGCCTGGGATGTTGTCAGGTTCCATGGATGCTGTGTTCTTGTCTTTGGAGAGTATGGTTTTTACCTGTGCAGCCATGATTACAGGAACTTTTCATTCTTCCGGTATAGAGATGAACCATTTAGGGGGTGAGAGGGGGATAAAGTTAGCACTGAACCTATCTGCCAGGATGTTGGCAATATCAGTTGGTTCTGTATATTTAGTGCCATTATGCTGTAACTCAGAGCAGATCTGAGAGCTGCCATTGATATTCTTGACATAGCTATAGACTGCTTTGTGGTTGTTTTTAGAATCAGTGTCAGTTTTGTTTATAACTAGCTTTGGAGGATTTTATGAGGGATCTCAGCTTCTTACTGAGGCTGACCAGGGAGGTCCTCCAATCATGGGATTTTACTTTTTTTTGCAACAGTTTCTTTCTTCTGTTGTAGAGTTTATTTATGGCAGGGGACCACTGGATTGGCTTCCATTTTTTGGAGGATAGAATCTTGGTTCTGTTAGGGATAGCATGATCCATGCACTCGTATAAATGCTTATAAAGTGCATTTGTGTAGGATTTAGCAGTCTTACCTCTATTGTCCGTCTGCATGTGTTGTGAAGTTTGCCACTTCTGTCTTAAGAAGCGTGAAGTTGGCTTTGGAAAACTTTTTATGGTGGTTTCCCTAATGAAGGTGGGGGCAGGATGTGGATGTCTAGGGTGATTAGCTTGTGGTCGGATCTGACCAATGAGGAATTGATCTCTGGTGGGGAACACCGGTCACCCATGTTGGTAATAACCAGATCTAGGATATTGCTGCCCCTGGTGGGGGTGTGGATAAGCTGATCCAGAGTGTTGAAATTTATGCATTCCAGAAAATGTTGAGCAAAAGAGTTGGTACATGAGTAGTTTTCCCAGTTAATGGTGGGGTAGTTTAAATCACCCATTATTAGGGTGTTGGGTTGTACCCTAATATTTTCCCGTGTATCAAGAAATGAGAAGTGGGAATCCTGGGGCATGGTGGGAGATCTGTAGCAAGTTACAATCTGGTTGCCCAGAGTTAGTTGCACTTGGATAATCTCGGATGCATTATGCTGAGCAACTAGCCTGGAGGTGTGCATATCCTTAATGAATATGGACACACCTCCGATTTTAGTGTTTCGGTCCAGGTTAGGTGGCTGAAAGGTGTGGTATGAATTATAGCCTGGTAATGCAGGGGCACTCTCTGGAGCCTTGAACCAGGTCTCTGTTACTGCACAGATGTCAATGTTCTCCATTTTAAGGAATGCCTGGAGTGAATGCATTTTCAGGTTTAGACTTCTAGCATTGAGTAGCATTACCCTCAGATTTTGCTTTCTTGTACCTGTTACGGTGGTGAATTTGTCATTTGAATCTTGCCTAAAAAAGGCACTATAGGGGTGGCAAGAGAGTTAGCCAGTATCTGGAATCCCAAGACTGACAGGTGCAGGCCATCTCTGGCAAAGCATTGTGGTCTTTCAATCATGTTATCCCAAGCAGGCATATACTGGATCCCCTTAGAATGGCACCAGAAGCGTTGCCAATTGTTGAAGTCAATCATTTTGTCCTTGTACTGTGGTATCATTCTGGATGATGGCAGGATGCTACTCAGGGCTACGGTCACACCTGCCTGGGCAACAAGATTGGAGAGCTCCTCCATGTCTCTTTTCGTGTAGTTCAGAAAGGTATGTCTCAGGTCATTCACACCAACATGGACAATGACAGAGTCATATTTGTACTTGTTGTGGAGTGATCTGAGTGCATGGGTTATGTGGTGGATTCTGGCACCCGACAGGCAGCTGACAGTAACTTTCTCCTTGTTTAGCCTGGTGAGTGGAACAGCAGTGCTCCTGACTATAGAGTCACCTATGACTAGATTGTTGGGTACTTTGTTATGCCTTATGGGCTGTGGTTAAGTGGCACACTGAGTTTGTGGGCTATGTGTCATTTGGGTTGTGTTGGGGGGGTGGAGGTTGCTTGTGTATCTGCTTTGGAGGTCTCTGTTGATTGGAGCAGATTTTTATTGAGAGCTTCCGCGAATGTAGGTGTGTGTTTTGTGTTGCTATGTGTGTGTTTTGGTGGTGTAGATTTTGAGGGACTATGTGATGAGTGTGGTGTCGTGCAAGTGTTTACCTTCTCCTCTTGAATGTCTAGTCCAGTCTTGGGTGAAGAAAGCTTTGCTTCCAGTTTGGCTATATAAGTGCATCTTTTACAGGTTGTAGTGTTGGGTAGTAGGAGGAGAGGGTTGTCTGTGTACATCAGGCAATTGCTGCATTGCCCCAAGATGCCCAGATTCATCAAGTAGACAGGAGAAAACACCAAGAGCTGACCCTTAGACATGCCTGGAGAGGTGCTTATTTATTAAGTACTAAAAACTGTTTTCCTCTAGACAAGTGAGGAAAGTTGAGTGGTGTAGTAATTTGTAGCTTATTTAGTGCTTACAATGAGCTCTGAACAAGTGCTGAGCTCAAAGAAACAGATTTGAGTGCTAAAACTAAACCCTAGCTAAGCAGCGATGCATAAAGTGTATTTTTTAAATATAATAGTAGCAAATGAGCAAATTGATTTAAACAAATTAACCAATAAAAAGCTAAAAACTGAGCCCCGTTACAGCAGTCTTCGATCAGGCAAGTTCTACCTGTACACTCCTGCCACTAGGGTGCAGGGGAACCTTCTCCACAAAAGATGGTCTGGATTAGTGCTCAAGTTATACAAACAAAGCTAGATTCAGCAGGTCTGAATTTAGTCTATGCTACAGCAAACAAGGTGTACCAATTTCAAAAAGAAACAGTTCAAATGAGCAGGCACAATAAGCCTTTAACCAGAAACTCCCAGCTCAGAAGGGCAGAATCTACCCTTTCCTCCCACAAGAGTGCAGACCACACCTTCTTAATGTAAAATAACTTGCCCAAAGCCCAAGTGCTTAAACCAGAACTAATACACTTTTAGAATAACAGACACTAAGCCTTCAATCAGCAACTCCCAACTTAGAAGGATGCAAGCTACCTGTCCTGCCAGAAGAGTGCAGACCACAAACCTTCTTAATGTAAAACAACTGGTATGAAGCCCAAGTGTTTCAACCAAAGGCTTAGAATAACAGTTACAATTTAATCAGGCTACTAACAAGCAGTTAAAGCAGAAAGTAACACAAATACATTAAAAGCAGATGAATAAAGTGCAATTTTTTTATATATATAAAACAATAAAAAATGAGCAAACTGATTTAAACAAATTACCCAACTAACCAGTAAAAAAGCTCAAAACTGATCCCTGTTCCAGCAGCCTTCAATCATACAAGTTCTAACTGCACACTCCTGCCACTAGGGTGAAGGGGAACCTTCTCCAAAAAAGATGGCCTGGGTTAGTGCTCAAGTTATACAAACAAAGCTAGATTCAGCATGCCTGAATCTAGTCTATGCTACAGCAAGCAAAGCACACCAATTTCATAAAGAAACAGTTCAAATAAGCAGGCACAATAATCCTTTAACTAGAAATTCCTAGCTCAAAAGGGCAGAATCTAGCCTCTCCTCCCACAAGAGTGCAGACCACAAACGTTCTTAATGAAAAATAACTGACCTGAAGCCCAAGTGCTTAAACCAGAATTAATACACTTTTAAAATAACAGACACTGAGCCTTCAATCACCAATTCCCAACTTAGAAGGATGTAAGCTGTATGTTGATCATAATGCCTACATGTTTGCAAGCACATTTTTTGGCCAGCAATAGTGTTTGTGGGCATGGAAAGGTGTTTCCAGGCACAAGCACAGAATGTAAACAAAATGGCCTGCATATAGGAAAAGCTCAGACAGAGACATACGCTGTAGCCCACACATATTAAGGGCAAGTACAGTGAAAGAATACTGAGAGAGAGAGGAAGTGAAATGGGGGAAATGGGCACAAATATTAATGTGGAAGGGGAAATGTATTAACTGTACTCCTATACCACAGGCACATGTGATGAAGTATCTAAGAAGCATTTCTGATATAAATCCTGCACTTTTGATGCAATAATAATTAATGTAAAAGACAATGCCGCAATTACACACATAAATAATAAAGAGCATTATAACAAAGTATGTGATAGGGATATAAAGCTGCAGTTAACAAAGGGGAGTGAAAATGTGATATACATGTTAATAAAATTCTGAGTTGAAAAAACAGCAAGGGCAGAATATATATTATGGGATGAATACATAGACTGCAGTTATTGCATATGAGATGTATATACAGGAAATTTATTTATGCAAGCCAACAACACTGCTGTTACAGCTGTAATGTCAAGTACATCGGAAGTGTACATGTTTTTGCAAAGAAATGATAGCAGCATCAGTAGGAAAGGGGGTTATCACCTATGAACATGCAATAGACAAGCACATGCTGTATAGTCTTGCAAATGCTAAGTGGTAATCCAATAACACACAACATACATAAGTAAAAAATGACAACATGGATCAGATGACATGTCATGAGTTAAGGTTTTCCATTGCTGATTTGCAAATATTTAGGACATCATTGAATTTGGCAAGCTGACACAGAACTACAGGGAACAGTAGCATAACAGCAGTTGAACAGCAGCAACACTCTAGAAAGTATGGTAACAGAGGACCAGTCGCAATTTGTGATGATCTGGCAGCATTCCATGCAGTAAGAAGCCTTTATGGAATTCCTCAACTGCCATTAAACTGTACAGTGTCATGAAAACAATTACAGTCATAAAGAAATGTCCAGATAAAGATATGCAATACAGAGCATATATATCTTGGGGATTAGGTAAAATATTTGAGCAATCAATGATACGATAAAAATTCATATCATGTCATTTTCAATCACATGCCAGGACAGATATCAGAGAGATGCATAACAACCATGGGCGACATAGAAATGTGCATATTAGTCATGTCATGAAGAACACTCTTGAAGAGCTTACAGTGCTGTCCTATCATAAGGAAGTATATGGATAACTTATTTTGTAGGACAAGGCCTGAAAAAGGTGTCTCTCTGAGTGTGCCATAACTATTGTTTGTGTGTATGTCACTGTTGTCTGACAGACAGATGGTACCAGATTCAAACCCCTGCCTGTTATGCAAGACTCTCTCCAAACCTCTGTATTGACTGCATGCGCCACATCAGATAGAAAATGAGGTTGTCACAAGTAGCTGAATTAAATGTGTGCATGACGAAAGGAGTTATGAACATTATATGAACAACTGGATTTAGTCAGAATGCTGGAAAGAACCTACACAGGTTACCATCTTCACAACAGTAAACAGTACAATCTCAATGTTTTTTTGACAAGAAACCTTCCATCATGTAGTGCACACACTGTCCTGGAACTGAGCCTCAGTCAACCTGTGTAGGTATGCTCTACAAACCCGTACTCAATGCATGGGCCACAGGAGCACCCATGAGATTATATTCCCCAAAAACATTTTATTGCTACACAATCACAACCTGTGATGATATATCATTGTCCAACATAAAACTGGATATGAAAAACTAGCTGCAATGGTGTTTATGTGACATCAGTACATTCATACAAGGTTGCCCTTTCAGGAACTGAACAGCAAGCAAAGTGACTCTACCGACTAATTACATGTGGCTCAACCACTAGCACAGTGGAAGTCTTAACACAACCATGACACTCCACCTGTGTTAACATATTACATCAGATGTGTGTATTGTGAATCATCTCTCAGATACAAGGGATGGTAGAAGCCTCTCCCAGTGTAAATGGACACATTATAACCATAGTGGATGCCATTCATGAATTACAGTATAAGATCCAACAATGGAAACAGGCACTGAATGTGGATGTTAAACACGTGGGCATTTGACAACAGAAACTACATGATATTTTACAAGATGAATGCACCACAGAAGTGTCACTACAGTTGTGAGATATGTCTTTATGTGACGGCATTACATCATGTTATTGCTGCAAAGATATGTGTGTCTGTAATTGTTGTATTAGGTCAACAACAGACAGAATGTTGCCTCATTCCTTCAAGTCAGATAATAACACTTCCATCATAAGTAAGGAAAATATAATCGCATGTCATCATTACTCTGAATAAAAGCATTGCAATGTGAGAAATTATCACAGCTTTCTGTAAGAGGAATCAATATCTATACATGTACACAGCAGATGTGTTTAACAACAATGTTAGTGACTTGGACAGTCACAATAAGACTAACACAATGTAGTGTAAGCACTAATGGCAGGATATGAAATAACTATTCAAAATCAGAAGCTAGTGATTAGTGCCTGGATCACAAAGTGCCACATGACATGTTGAGGTACAACTATGACAGTGCACAGTTGACTGAATGACATCACCACTGTTTATTAGCCGGATGTTTATGCAAAAAGTGATCAAAGTGCACAGTAACACTGTACAGCTGCACATTACACACACACACACATGCACATATATATATATATATATATATATATATATATATATATATATATATATATATATATATATATACTTGAAGAATAATGCCGCGCTGGTGCAGTCTGACTCGTAAAGAGAGAAAGTGCACTTTTGTCAGGATGACCTCATCAGTGTGTTTCATTAAAAAGTGGGATAAGAGTGGAAGAGGATACAGCACTGAGCATTACACACAAATTTCCCATGTTGAGCATCAAATCTTCCTATCTAGTGACACAATGTAGAAAGCATCATAGTTATTGTAAGCACCACAAGAGAAATCTGACTCTTAAGGGTAAAGAGTCACTTTTGTTAAGATGACAAAATGTCAAACTCAGAGCAAATGCCAAGGACAAGGACAAAACTTGCAAGCTTTTCCATGGGCCATTTCTGGCCATGTGTATTGTTTGTGAATCTATCTTGACCAGATTAAACATGTGAAAAGAGGTAGATAGGACAGTGGTGAAAATGGAGTTGACAAACAGAGGAACAAATACTGGAATGTGTAGGAGGGTTGTGGAAGAGCAACACAGCTATCCACTTCTTCACAACATAAATGTGCAATTATGCACACAGTTTCATGATGCTGCAGAGTAACTATACCAGTGATGAGTGACAACAACAGAATAATGTACTATGGCCAATTGCACCAAATCAGTTGTGTCAAGGTGACACATAGGTGACATACAGTGCTATGTGTGAGGTGCATTTTTTTCTGGGACATGTGCCCGTTTTTTATAAAATTTTTGAGAGAGAGAGAGGAATGTTGGGAAAGGTGCTTAGGAATGAGAGGGTCAAGTAGGAAGGGTAGGTAAGGAAGCATGCACAAACATACAGGACATACAAGACATACAGGGATGGTGATGGAGACAAAAGATTGGGGAACACCATGACTGAGCATAGCTGGGGAACATAGGAGGCACACTCACATCCAGCTTGGGAACAGTGAGAATCTAGTTCTCACCTTTAGAATTGTCACCACTGTCACTTGCAGCAGTTCCCTGGGTCAGTGCCAGACGTGGAATCATCTTTGCAATGTGATGCCGGATCTTTTCAACCTTGCCAGTATATGCACTGTGGCTCCTCATCATTATATCCTGCATCAGGTCTGTCAGCTCCTGCGAGGTGACAAAACTGCCACCTCCACTGTTACTGCTCCCAGAGGGTACCACCGCACCAGCAACTAGGGCAGATCTACATGACACAGATGGAGCAGATAGGGCAGGAGTTGTGAAGGCAGCAATATTGGACTGTGAACGTGAAGTACTGGGTGCCTGTGCTACCATCTGTGGAGGTATGACAGGTCGAGTCTCAGTGGTGGGTTAACCTCTCTGTGCTGTTGATCATTAATTTTTCATCAGCAATTTGTCCGATCAACAGATTGTTAATAAATTATAACCCCCCCCAAAAAAAAGTTAAAAATAAGAGAGAAAGGGTGGGGAGAGACCAACAAAAGTGATTAGATACATCTTTGTCCCAGTACTGCATTTTTTTTTTTCAAAAAACTTTATTTGGCAACATCCATTTATGATAGAAAGGTATTTATGTGTCATAAAATAAGCAGATCTCATTGCTATGGTATAACAATGAGCAGCCTTTATTTTCCTATGATGAATAGGAGATATGCATTCTAATTTAACAATTGTAATTACCATAATTTAATTCTTCCTGACATATCATTCCTGTTAATGTTTTATAAACAATTTTCCAGTAATAAGTAATTGCTGCCTCTAGGTCATGAACTCACACACAGTTAAGCTGGTTTTCTCATTGCCTAATGCAAGCAGCAAAAATTATTGGGGAAGGCATACATGCTTGAGATAAAGGTTGAGGTATGCCTGCTCATGATGCTAGTGTTTGAGGGAATGAAAATAAAGTTCTGGGTTGAATCTGGACATGAGCCATGGTTATTCCAGGCCTGTCTAAGGTGAGTTAATCTCTCTCCTAATGTGCCTCATAGTTTGCAGCTATGTCCTCTGCACTCATACAGTACAAAAAGAAAAAAATAAATAAATATAAAAGCATAACAAGTATCTGTGTTTATTGGTGAGATAATTAATGCCATATTATAGACAGGCTATGTGTCAGTATACTTACACAAATAGGAGGTGTTTTCAGTCTTAAATTACGCCTCCCATCAGCCTAGGAGGTTTTTTCTTGTGCTTTGTAAGCGTACTATAGTGGTGATGTTGCACTTTGTAAGTGTACTATAGTTTTGATGTTGCACTTTGTAAGCATACTATAGTGGTGATGTTGGGCTATGTAAGCGTACTATAGTGGTGATACACTTTGTAAGCTTACTATAGTGGTGATGTTGCACTTTGTAAGTGTACTATAATGGTGATGTTGCACTTTGTAAGGTTACTATAGTGGTGATGACATTGTTCCCCAGTGCATGGCATGCCTATGCATGTGGCATTGTTGACAGTCTTGGCTATGCTATTACAAGCCTCAGCCATATACAGAGGGCTGGTATAAACTCGCTACAGCAGCCTACAGCAGTAACACTTCACAAGGACTGCCACAAATATCCTGGACTTCTCAATACCCCACCTTTGTGCTCCAGGTTTAGCACCATTTTCTCCCTTGCCAGTCATGTCTTACACAAGTCAGTCTAAAAAAATATGTCTGAATTGGCACCCATTTCAAATCTTGCAGGTAACTTGTGGTTGTGGCCAAAGACACAGAGCCTTAACAAATGCATTTGCACAATTGTAAGAAGATGGACTCCTTGGTAGAAACATTGGCACTACTTACATCATAGTTTCATAGTTTCATAGTTTCATAGTATAGTACTAGGCTATCTGCCCTAGGGCATTTATAAGCCTAGCCAAAGTGTATGTGGCTTTCGCCACCCCATGTAATGATACAAAAGTGTACAATTTAAATTAAATTTAGTTTACTGTGCCTCTATCTAGCAATGACACAGAGATGACCCCCAGGGTAAACCTACGATCACCCATCCATTCGTCCAGATTTCTTTTGAAGAGAGTCAGTGGGGGGCTCTGCCTAACATGGACAGGTATCCTGTTCCAGAGTGCGGGAAGCCTCTGGCTTATGAATCTGTCCCTCCAGCATGTCCTATTTATATTTGTGCTGAGGTTTAGATCTTTAGCTCTCGTGGCTCTGATGGATTTGGATTTTTTGAGGTGGAGCATGTCCATTAATTCTGAATTGGACATGGCCTTGTACGTAAGGCACAGATCACCTCTGAGCAGGTGGTATGCTACTGAATAGAGCTGGAGCTTTTTCAGTCTGGCAGCATATGACATATGCTGGAGACCCTTGATCCTCTTGCTAAGGTACTTTTGGGGTCTCTCCAGCTGCTGCAGGTGCCGGGTGAGGTACATACCAAATGGGGCATTGTACTCAATCATAGGCCTGATAAGGGAGGAATATAAGGGTACAATGACATCCTTTGATCTGGATGTGAATCCATTCATGATAAGGTGGGCAAGGTAGAAAGTCTTTCTAACCACTTTGGCGACGTGGGTGTCAAATGAGAGGTCACTGTCAACTTGGGTCCCCAGGTCTCTGATTACTTTTTCCGTACTTAATGGATTACCACCTATGTGGTAATTTGTGGGTACTTTGTTTTTTCCAAAGGGGATGACTATACATTTTTTGGCATTTAGTTTAAGGCCATGACTCTGGCATCAGTCATTTGTTTCTGTGAGGCCCTTCAGGAGGATGCATGTGTCAGCTGGTGTGTCGACTATGGCGCCTAGTTTGCAGTCGTCTGTGAACTTTGTCAGCCACAACCCCCCTATGTTTGCCTGCACATCTGAGAAATAAATGCCGAACAAGAGGGGTCCCAAGACAGAGCCCTGTGGGACTCCACTTGTGACTGGCTTAGAGTCTGACATAGCTCCAGCTATTCTGACTTTGTGGGTTCTGTCCTTTAGCCAGTTTGCAACCCATCTTGTGACAAACGGGTTTACATTTAAGCTGTTGAGCTTGTCTATGATGCCTGAGTGGGGTATTGTGTCGAAGGCTTTTGCCAGATCCAGGTAGGCTGTATGAACTGCTTTGCCTTCATCAATGGCTCTAGTGACTGTTTCAAAAAAGTCCACCAGGTTTAAAAGACAGGATCTGCCTTTTACAAAGCTGAACTGGGTAGGGTCAATTGTCTGTAGGTCCCCGATGTCTTTGTTTATGAGTTCCATAATGATCCTTTCCATAGCTTTGCAGACCAGGCTGGTCAAGCTTATTAGTTAGTTTCCAGGGTCTGTAGAGGTGCCACCTTTGTGGAGTGAGACCACTGTAGCTGTACGCCAGTGTTCAGGGACATATCCTGTAGCAAGGCTAAGATTAAACAGCGTTCTTATGTGCGGGTTTAGCTCCTCTAGGAGTTCACGTAGCACGCAACCCGGGACACCGTCAGGTCCCATGGATGCTGTATTTTTAGCTTTGCTGAGGGCAGCTCTCACCTGGACATCTGAGATTTCAGGGAGGTTGCATTCAGCTGAAATATTTATTTCATCTTTTGGGGGAGAGGGAGGGGAGAAATTTGCACTGAACCTGTCTGCCAATATGTTGGCAACATCTGTGGGTTCAGTGTATTTTTTGCCGTTATGAACTAACTCTGCACATATCTGAGGGTTTCTGCCCAGGTTTCTAACATAACTGAAGAAGGCCTTGTGATTATCTTTAGTGTCCTTAGCAATTTTTCTCTCAAAGTTGGCCTTTGATGATTTTATAAGTGAACGTAGTTGTTTGCTAGTGCTGATCAGGGATGCCTTCCCTTTATGGGATTTTGCTCTGTCTTGCAGTAGCTTCCTTCTCTTGTTATAAAGTTTGTTTATGGCTGGGGTCCACCAGATAGGATGCCTGCCTTTGGTGGAAAGGGTTTTGGTTTTATTTGGGATTGCATGATCCATGCATTCTTGGAGATGCCCGTAGAAAGCATTTGTGAAGGATTCAGCAGTGTGGGATGTGGTTTCCACTGGCCCAGGGGGCTTGAAGGATACCATTTCAGTCCTAAGGAGTGTAAAGTTGGCTTTTGAGAAGTTTCTCACTGTGGTCTTTTGTGCTGGGGGTGGAGGTGGGATATGAATATCTAGGGTTATTAGTTTATGGTCTGATCTCACTAGTGAGGGGTATACTTCCGGTGTTGAGCATTTTGTCCCCATGTTTGTGATGATCAGGTCAAGTATATTATTTCCCCTTGTGGGGGAGGTGACTAGTTGTTCCATCGCATTTGAGTTGATGAATTCCAGGAACCTTTGGGCTAGGGTGTTGAGGCTTGAGTAATGCACCCAGTCTATGTTTGGGTAGTTGAAGTCTCCTAATATGATGGTATTTGGTGAGACATTCATATCCTCCAGTGTCTTCAGGAAGGCTGAATGGAGTTCCTGAGATTGCGAGGGTGGTCTGTAGCATGCTACAAGTTGTATAGCAGTTTTGCCTACGGTTAGTTGCACATGCATGGTCTCCGATGCTTCGTGCATTGCCACTAACCTGGAGGTGTGGGTGTCTTTAATGAATATGGACACTCCCCCTCCTTTTGTGGTTCAGCCCAGGTTTTGGAGCCGAAATGCATGATACGAGGTATAACCTGGTAGGGCTGGGGTGCTCTCAGGAGCCTTGAACCAGGTGTCAGTTACTGCACAGACATCGATGCTCTCCATACTGAGGAGTGCTTCGAGAGCCTGCATCTTGAGATTTAGACTTCTGGCGTTGAGCAGCATTACCCTTAGTTTTTTTCCTTTATTGTTTTCTAAGGTGGTGGGTTTGTCTTTTGAGCCTTACCTAAAAAAGGCACTATGGGGGTGGCAAGAGCCTCAGCCAATATCCGGAAGCCCAGTGTTGATAGGTGCAAGCAGTCCCTTGCGAAGCAGCATGGCTTGTCCAGCATGTCATCCCATACAGACAGACATTGGATCCCCCTAGAATGACACCAGTAATTGAGCCAATTATTAAAGCTGATCATCTTGTCTTTGTATTGTGGCATCATTCTTGGTGAGGGCAAGATGCTGCTCAGGATCAGGGTCATACCGGCCTGGGCTACATAATCAGAGATCTCCTCTATGTCTCTTTTCATGTAGTCCAAGGAGGTACGTCTCAGGTCATTCACACTAGCATGGACAATGACGGAGTCATATTTGTACTTGCTTTGGAGTGACCTGAGTGCTTGTGTTATGTGGCGGATCCTAGCTCCCGACAGGCAGCTCACTGTTACCCTCTCTTTGTTCAGCCTGGTAAGTGGGACGTCAGTGTGTATGACTATAGAGTCACCTATTACTAGTGTATCAGGCATGGTGTTTCGCCTTAAGGGCTGTGATTGTTTGGCACACTGACTTTGTGTACTATGTGTTGCATGTGCAGAGTTTTGAGGTGGTATTTTCTTGGATGTCTGCTTTGGTAGCCTCTGTTGTTTTGGTAAGTTTTTTATTAGAGCCTCCGAGTATGTCTTTGTGTTATTATGTGTTTGGTTTGCAGTTGTGGTTGGTTTATGTGAGACTGGGTTTGTTGTGTGTGTGGTTACCTTCTCCTCCTGTCTGGTCTTGCTAGTCCTGTGTTGAGAGAGTTCAGCCTCCAGTTTGGCTATATAGTTGCATCTCTCACATGTGTTTGTGTTTGCTGGGAGGAGGAGAGGGTTGCCTGTGTACATGAGACAGTTGTAACATTGTCTCAGGATTCCCAGATTAACCAGCTGAACTGGAGAGGACGTCAGTAATATACCACTCGATATGCCAGAATAGTATAAGGGGGTGATGTGTAACTGGGTCAGAGAGAGGACTTTGAAGGGAAGTGGGTATTAGCACGGGTTGTAGGTGGATGTAGTGCTTACGTTAGTTTAAGGGTGCTTCACTTAAAAGAAAGGTTTTAGGAGCAAGTGCTAGGCTTATAATAAAGTGAATAGACTGATTTTGTTGAAAGTAGAGCTTTCTTAAGGGAAAAATTGAAGTGCAGACTTGGCGGAGCCAGGAATAGCTTAAGCCTGTTTAACCGGCGCTACGCTATGTGCACAATCGCGCAAAGCCACGCAAACGTGGATTTTAAACAGGGAACTTCAAAAGAGCTGGAAATGGTCCAAAACGATCAATTACTACAAGCTCTTGTGCTGAGGTCACTCCTTCTGGGACAGATAGGCTGCTCAAGGCTCTCCACTCCCACTGGTGAGCAAAGAAACTTCCTTCTATCCAAGTAAGGCAATGGACAACACAGGAACTACACCACAGTCCAGAATACAGCAAAGCCTGTATACTGGTCTAAACTAGTCGAGAAAGGCGCATGATTTTTTTGTTTTTTTGTTTTTTAGGTTAGAAAGTACACAGAAATGCAGGAAAAACAGTAATAAATCACTTACACAGGCTAGCTCACTTTAGTGGGTAGCCTCAACAGTTAAATTTAACAACAAACTTTCGACCAAATGTACCTTTAAGTGCAGATAATGTACAATGCAAAAAAAAAGGTAATAAAGCAGTTTAAACTTGCTCAAAGTAAGAAAATGAAGGTCTCTCAGGTAAAAACAGCAAAAAAATACTTAGATCAGGAAAGTAGTCACTTTTCTCAGTTCTCTGTTGCTAGCACCACTCTGCAGGACCATGAGGAGCTGTTTCTGATATAGCAGTAAAGGTATGAAACATGGCATTGAACTTTGGCATTTGTGATGCTCAACCTGTTGATACAGATTCCATTGTTGATCCAAACCAATGGTGTTAAATGTGCTCAAAATATGACCAATAACCCAAAAGGAGCACAGCGTTGCAAGTCCACAGAGAGAAGTTTATTGACAAAAAACTGACCACAAGTTAAGCGCTTTCATCAAACTGAATGACTTCATGATGTTCTGATGAAGTCATTCAGTTTGATGAAAGCGCTTAACTTGTGGTCAGTTTTTTGTCAATAAACTTCTCTCTGTGGACTCGCAACGTTGTGCTCCTTTTGGGTTACAGATTCCAATGTTCATAGTGGAATGCTAAATAAATAGAGATCAATTTAGAGAATGTGTAGTGAAAATTATTCAGAAAGTTATTACAGAAATAGAAATTTCTTCTGAAAATATAGATAGAGAGTGGGAGAAAATGAAAGTGAAGTTTAAAAATAGGGTAGACATAATAGAAAATGAGATATGGTTAAAAAGTAACAATAATTATTTTGAGGGACTAGCAAAGGTGAAAGAATTGCATAATAGGGCAAATCTGTTTTAACGGTATTTTAACAGGAGAAGAAACACAATCATAATAGAAGAAAACTATGATGGCTGTAATACTTAAAAGTGGTAAAGACCCATCAGATCCAGCTTCATATAGGCCTATTTCAATTCTAAACCATGATGTAAGTGATTATGTCTATATTGGCTAAAAGAATGGCAAAGGTAATGCCAGCATTGATAGATATGGATCAATATGGTTTTGTGAAGGAGAGGCAAACATTTGACAACATTAATGAATGTAAGAAAACATCACTGTTATTGGTGGGTCTTGATGCAGATAAAGCATTTGAATGAGTATGGTCGGATTTTATGATTAGGGCAGTGGAAGCATTTGCATTCCCTGATAAAATAATAGGGTTGATTTTGAGTATTTATGAGGGATCAGAGGAGAAAATTAATGGTGGTACCTCTCTAATAAGTTGGGTTTCAGCAGAGGAACTAGGCAGGAGTGTCCCTTTTCCCAATTGTAATTTGTGTTATATTTAGGACCATTGGCAAAGAAAATAAAGGACTCAGAAATTCAAGTTTATAATTGGTATTGTAATCAAGAAAAGTTGGCTTTATGTGTAGGTGATAATATTATGTAGGTAGAGATGGTAATAAGGAATTAGAGTTAGAGAAATATGACTGAATTATTTGCACGCAGGTGGATCATACACTTGGAATTAATAAGATGGTCAGTATAAAACCTGTACTTAGACACAAACAGTTATTGCTAATATAAAAGGTCTTTTAAAATTATCTTAGATATACATATATACTGTGTGTGTGTGTGTGTGTGTGTGTGTGTGTGTGTGTGTGTGTGTGTGTGTGTGTGTGTATATATATATATATATATATATATATATATATATATATATATTCATATGTATTTATTTATGAATATTTTCAATTAATACCTGTTTTATGTATATGTCTTTAAATGTTTTTTCATTTAATTGATTTTTAATTGATCATATATTTTGATTGGTTTGGCTGTGTGACTGATACTATTTAATGTAAGTTTGTAAATTTCTTCTTATTACACTGATGAAGGATTTGTTAATCCAATCGCTTTTCTTTTGATTGTTTAATAAAGGATTTTGATAGCATTACAGAACCCTCCTTTTCTTTTGGTTGTTTAATAAAGGCTTTTGATAGCATTACAGAGTCCTCCTTTTCTTTTGATTGTTGAATAAAGACTTTTGTTAGCATTACTGAGTCCTCCTTTTCTTTTGATTATTTAATAAAGGCTTTTGATAGCATTACAGAGTCCTCCTTTTCTTTTGGCGCTTTTGGACTTTGGACTGTGCCTCTGTTTTACCAAGATTTGCATCCTGTTTTGTTCTTGTACGTATATATATTATACCAAGAACAATCTACTTCAGGGTACAGGGAAAACACCAAGATACATCAACTCAGCTCAGTTTACCAGAGCTTCTTTGAGTTTGGCGACTTTAGCCAGAGACCTTGAGTGCAGCTGTAAAGAAATCCAAGACATCCACTGCTTTCTACTGAAAAATAAGTATATTTTAAGCCCAGTTTGCACTTTGAGTACTGTGTTTAATTAATTTGCTGCTTCATTTCGGCTTTTTGCTGTTGTACTGGTTTACTCTGCACTCTGCAATGTAGCAATTGCCTCATATATACTGACAACCACCTGGTCCTAAAGCAAACAAATACAGTATAGGAGAAATGTAACTATATCATGAAACTTGAATCAGTGCTCACATAACAATAAACAAGTCATCAAACAAGTTGTCAGCACACACACCTCTCGTGTTACACAACATAAATTTAAGACACATAACCCCACATATGTAGAGGTATGCACCAAGAGACTACTAAAATATCATTGACCTCCCAAACGGAAACAACCCGATACTGGCACATGAACAAAATCCACCACTACACATAACAACACACATATCAGTGTCTAAGCAATTAAGCCCCTAAGGCAAAACACCTCAAAACCTAATGTCCTGGTCATAGGTGATTCAGTAGTGAGACACACAGATGTCCCTCTCACCAGGTAGGACAAGGAGAAGGTCACAGTCATCTACTTGTCAAATGCCAGGGTCCGTCAAATCACGCATGCCCTCAAGTCACTCAAAAGCAATTACCATTATGACTCTGTCATAGTACATATTGGAGTGAATGACTAGAGATATACCTCTCTGGACTATATGAAAAGAGACATGATTGAACTCTCAGATTATGTGTTCCAGGCAGATATGTCTCTAGCCCTAGGCAGCACTCTACCTTCACCTAGGGTGATGCCACAATATGGATAAAAAATTATTGAATTCAACAATTGGTCATTCCAGGAGTATCCAGTATCTGTCAGCCTGGGAAGACATGGTTGACAGACCACAATGTTTTGCCAGAGATGACCTTCACCTGTCTCCTCAAGACTTTCAGATATTGGCAAAGTTGCTTACCACCCCCATAGTGTCTTTTTTAGGCTATGACAAAACAACAAAACTTCCAACATAAAAAAATCTACAAGAGACAAAGACAAACTCAAGGTTTTGTTGCTTAATGCTAGGAGCCTAAACAGTAAACTCCACTCCCTGGAAGCACTCCTCACCTTGAAAGATGCTAATATCTGTACAATCACTGAGACTTGGTTCAAGGCTGCAGAGAGCACCCCAGCCGTACAAGGCTACAATGCCTTTCACACATTCAGACCCCAGAACAAACATGAAAGAACCAAAGGTGGAGGTGTATCCATCTTCATTAAATCCAAATACACCTTGAGAATGGTGAAAGAGTACAACTCTTTTGGGCTACTCCAGGTGCAAATAACTATAGGTAAAATACCCTACTACATCAGAGCTAGCTGCAGGTTCCCCACCATGAACCAAGAGAATCACATTGCCTGCCTGTACTTGCTAAAGCCACTCAATATAGGTTCATAGTTTGGTACTAGGCTAACTGCCCTTGCGAGTCATTTTAATCCTAGCCAATTATCCCTTGTGAGACTCAAATCCTGCACTTTGCGTTTGTAAGGCAAACACCTTAACCATTAGGTCACCCTCCCAACCCTTAGGTTAGTACTAAGCTAATTGCCCTTGCGAGACATTTTTAAGCCTAGCCAATTATCCCTTGTGAGACTCAAACCCTGCACCTTGTGTTTGTAAGGCAAACACCTTAACCATTAGGCCACCCTCATAGTTTGTTACTAGGCTAACTACCCTTGCGAGCCATTTTAAGCCTAGCCAATTATCCCCTGTGAGATTCAAACCCTGTACCTTGTGTTTGTAAGGCTACTGTAAGAACTTGGTCATGGGAGACATCAACTACCTGTCCATTGATTGGGCAACTTACATGAGCACAAACATGATTGCACTGAGGTTCCTGGACTTTGTTAATTTAAATGCCCTGAAATAGTTAGTCTGCACCCCCACAAGGGGCTCAATAGTCCTAGACTTAGTACTCACCAACATGGGGGGGGGGCACTGCACTGCCCCCAATGTGTTGCCCTCCCTGCTTATGTCAGACCATAAACCTGTCTCGTCTAAAGTAAAGATCACACCTGACACCTCCATAGGAGCAAAAAAAAAAAACTGAAAAATTTCTCCAAAGCAAACTATACCCTTCTAAGGATTGGTATAAAAGGCTTTAAAGCCCCTGCTAACACAGCCAACAATGACTCCTATACAGAGGAGTACACAAGTGCTCTATATAGCCACTTAAACAAATATCTTGACTCAGCTGTGCCTGTCAAGACTAAAACCAGGTCCTCTCGAAAAGACAAGCCACTCTAGTGGACATCAAGTATAAATAAGTTATATAACAAAAGAAAGAAACTGATATCTAAGAACAAGAGGGAACATAGAAGAAATCTTGCTAAATCCACTAAAGCTAGTTATGAGACTAAACTAGCATCCCTAGCTAAAGACAATCAAAAGGCATTCTTTAACTACATATGAAACCTAAAAGGGAACGCCCAACTCTGTGCCAAACTTACAGTGGATGGTACCACTCACACTGAAACTGTAGAAATTGCCAACCAACTAGCTGACAGATTTGGCAATAACTTTACCCCCCTGTCCCCACCAGCCATACCCCAAAGCATTCCTGATACCAGTCCTCTATCGAGTATCTCCAAAGAACAGGTCATAGAAGCACTCTCCAAGGCCAAAAATACTGCCTCTATGGAACTAGACAACATCCCAGGCTGTCTACTAAACAATCAAAAATAAGACCTAGCAGAATCCCTTATCACTCTGTCTAACCACAGCCTGAGCACTGGCTTTGTGCTGGTGGAGTGGAGAACAGCAACAGTAATCTCCTTG
>NC_056734.1:591607216-591609716 GCF_019279795.1 Protopterus annectens | reverse complement strand
AAATGATAAAAATTTCTTTACAAAATTCCAGCTACCTATGCTGGCATATGTTACACATGTACTGCCCTAAAGAAGCCCTGAAGTACAATCCGTGTACACATACTGAAATATTCACTGTATGGGCCATGCTACACAACATCATCTTGAAAAAGCAGTTTCAGCAGGATCAACAAGGGGAAGGGGCACACATTCCACCATCAATGGCAAGGTCACCACAGCCACAAGCAGGTGAGGAGTCAGAGGGGGAACCAACAGCTGCTTTGGGTGAAGGCAGGTATAGGCATGCTTAATATGCCCTCTCTTTGACTAAGAGGCAATGCACAGCCCACTTGCTCACCACCCAAGGGGTTAAAACTTTCCTCCTACACTCATACATTTAGTAACATTGATGCCAAGCAATGCTCACAACCTTTACCTAAATGGCTGTGTGCTGCTAGCATCAGACAGAGTCAGCCACAAACTAAAACTAATGCAACTGCTGGATTTACAAGGTAAGTTTTCAACCTGAAGTGTATTGTGTAAAAATATGAATGCATGTTATATTCTTGCATGTTGTTACTTAGTTATGTAAGCAAGTAGAAAGTGGGTGATTTGTACAGAAATGACTTTAACATGTGACAGCGGAGACTTATGGGACTATATGTGTCCTGTATCAAGTAGTATGTCTCAGGCATCAAAGATTCACACAGTCATACCTCTCAAAATTACTGATGGTCATTGAATGTCCTCAGTTTAGCACCATATGTTTGTAGTGGAAAACCATTAAAGAGAGAAGTTAGAAAGTAATGAGACACATTTCAGTTTCAGACTTCACAGCCCTCATAATATCAGTAACAATACTGATGCAAAAGATGTTTGGTTCTGTCAACTGTCTAACTTTCTAAGACCAAAATATGTCAAAGGTACAATTACCAAAACGACAACCCAAACACAGATATACTTACCACTAAGTCAGCTATCCACCCTGAGCATCGGACACAAATGTTATGTATCCCTGAATCCAAAATATAGAAAACAAGGATATGGCACAGTTATCATCACTAGAACAGGGTGTTGTTTGGGGGGGGGGCATAGGTTGACACTAAAGGTCAGTGAGTGTAAGTAAGAAAGAGAAGCAGGCAGACATTTGGATAAAGTAACAAACGGCCAGTGAGACAAAATGACCTATAAGCTTCATGGTTGAATCATGTAACTGTTGTGTGTACATCTGTATTGGTCCTCCAGGTGAAACTGGTGTGTGAGTGTCTGCATGAGCACAGCCAAGTTCCATATGATCTTTACATCTTGGTATATAACAGACAGGTGTGAGCTGAGTATGGTGGAAGTGGCAGTTCATCATCGGTGTGCCTGACCATGAGAACTGGCACTGCCAGGAGTTGCATTGGCATGTCCACACCCATCGTCAAATGCATAGCTGCTACCTAAACATGGATGATGTCTGCTAGTTTAGCTCCACTCACAGGGATGCCAAGACCATGACTCATGGCCTGCCACATCTGGGAGTGAACACCTCAACCACTGATGGAGCAATGGAAGTAGTGCCACTGTGATCAGGCATGACCATGTTGGCTAATAGCAAATGATGTGGCTGACCTATGCCCACAAGCATGCCATCGCCGTCCCCCTTCCAGCAGATGTTACATCACAGACACCACCCATTCCAATGCATTACTCATCTGATCCATTGAATCGGAAACATAGTGGAGGCAGTCAGGCATGTTAGCCGGTGTCACATCTACAACCCTAGGTATTTCTCTGGAGGACCTATGGGAATGTGCCTGTGCCTCCATAACAGCCCTAAACATGCATCAAGTGGCATGGGAAGACATGGCTGGATGAGGTGGAAGATGGACAGCAGGCCTCCACAGAGCACCCTTAACAACCCTCCTGCATGGCACATTGTCTACAGTTGGTTATAGCCAGAGTCAACAGGCACTGAACCTGCAGTAACCACACTTCCCTGATTGAGTGTCTCACCCTTCACCTGCCCAATATCTGAAGCCTTACTGGAATGGGTTGGCAAAGGCCTTCTGGTTGTGTCTGATGGGATTACAGGAGAGGGCTGAATGTAAACCTCTGTGTCAGATTCAATCTCTGCACTCCCTGACTGTGCCTCTGTTTGGCCACCATCACCATCTGAGTCTGCTGATACTCTGACATCAGCTGGTAAAGAGTCATACACTTCCACTGCCAGGATCATCTGTGATAATAAGCAACAAACACAGGGAAAAAAATGTAATTAATAGCTGTGCTACTATAGTCAAATGTATGATAACAAAGTAACAGTGGTGCCACTACTACAGACAGTACAGCAATACACACAACAGTCCTGACACCCACGATACACATATGAACAAAATCATATATTTCTTCTCTGAACTGCTCATCACCACCGACAAAGAAGATATTTGCCTTACCATGTGCATTTGATGCTATGCTTTCCATGGACAATGCTCCTGGAAGGAGTCAAGCAAAAGTTAAGGACATCGTCATCACAATT
>NC_056734.1:591452216-591604716 GCF_019279795.1 Protopterus annectens | reverse complement strand
ATGAGGTATGATCTCATTAGAATTGCTGAATCCATCCCAAATGCTTGGCTCCGTGTATCAGATGTAAACATAGTGGAGGCACTCCTTCAGTGTTTGTTGCTAATGGATTGCAACTGTGAATGATTACTAGTAGGAAGAAGAAAAACACAGCAGCAATGCAGACTGCTCTGTCTCCAGTGGATATGTCAGCCAGGTTAGACTTACAAGTATAGAAGTAATTTTATCAAAGTTTTAAATGAAAAAAGCACCACACAATTCACAGTTTCTGTTCATTAACATCCAACCTCCTCTTAATTTGTTGACAGCTGTATATTATTGCCATTCAATAGCTTCAGGCATTTTAAGGACAATCAGATTGGATGCCTTGCAAACTGCATTTCTCAGATTAATGTTCAGATAAGACAAGAATGAACAACAAACACAGAGAGATAAGACAGAGCTGCATTTTTGCAAGCAATAGTCAAAAATAGTATTGTGATAACTCAGTGCACTACATCTGAAATTAAGACATGCACAAATAACTGTCATATGGCTTGTTAATACTGTGGATGGTGTTGCATTTAGTTGTATGCAGCATGATTTCTGTTCTCTGCTGCAAAGGTGATGGTGTGGCAAAGAGGGTTAAAACACAGTTACTGTGTTCTGAAGGGTTCATTGGAGTGAAAGTTTAAATCCAAACCTGTGTAAAAGCATGTGCACCAGCAAACATGTTGTAATGTTTCTTTCTTAGACTGTTTTTCTTAATTTCAACTACTTTTCCTTTTTTTAAAATTTGAAGTGTTTGTGTGGTGCACTGTTTAGCGCAAGCAGGGAAAATGGAGAAACAATGTATCTCAAGTTCAGCTATGCTTATGTCATTTGTGCAGGGGTTAGCCAACACAGGAAGGAGACAGAACACCTGCAAACAGGGTGTCTGTAAAATGTGTAAAGGTCAAAAAAGATACCTTGTTGTAATTTCTGCTTTCCATAGTGCAATGCCACTAAACGACATTGCATGGCAGTTAGCAAGGTTCCCCAGCACCATGCAGCCATCAAACACCTGAGGGAAAGATGCAGACAAGTCAATAATTAAAATGGCTACATTCAATTAATTATGTCGGGCACTATGCAAACACACTAAGTGACATTGGGTGGTGGTTAATACACAGAACTTAAGAATGATTAGGAAATTAGGAAATTGTCATGTAACTACTGCTGTGGCAGCTGGTGTAAGTATAGAGCTGTGATACAGATGATCTGAGGTTCTAATACAGGGAGTACAACATATTTTTAAGGTTGTAACAGTCCGGTTTATAGCAATGAACAGAAAAATATATAAGTGCTAGTTTAACACTCTTGTGGCAATAGGTGTAAGTCTATGGCTGTCATACACATGGTCCTGGGTTCTAATATAGGACATTCCAGCCATTTTTACTGTTGTTCCATTTCTCTTTATATTCAATATCACTTAGATAGTAGAGCTTATATGAATTATATGTATGAGGGATATGACACCCTCATTGTGTTTTCAGATGTATGACTGAAGGTATACTGTCTACTATAGTTATGTAAGTATAATTCTGCTATCTGGACTTGGATGCCCTTCACAATTAAATGAAACACATGCAAAACTGAATCCATATACAAGAACCTTGTCAGGTCACACACACATATGGGGTTAACACCTCAGACTGTCAGTTGTATTTATGAATGATTCATGACTATCTTTGAGCAACACTTCTTCTGTGACAAAGATGGAAAATGACCACTGTGGAAGAAAATGTTTTGTCCCTTATGCACAAGTTTGAATTCCACACTTTAAAAATCAATTTTATCAGTGTATAAAGCCAAAACAAAAATGTTTCAGGTCATGAAATGTATGCCCCCAATCCATGTCTGCAAAATTAACTCACCTAAGACTTACTTTGCAATTTAAAAAATATATATCTACAGCCTACAGCAGCCATCACCCCTCAAACTACTGTCAAATGTCAGATTAACCTTCCAATTTCAAAAACTGCTTGTCTCCCTCTTTGACACTGTTGTGCCCCACTTAACATTGTGCAAAGTCAGTTGGCATCATTTCTCAGGTTTGTACACTACCAGTAAATGCAATAACAGGAACTGTCAGGAAATGAGTGGTTGCCATTGCTCTACATTTGGTATCAGACATATCTGGCATTAGAGGGGAAGGTGCCCAGTTTAGGGTACAGAGGTAGAGTGCTGATGAGTCCAGGATATTTATTGGATTCATGGTAAAAAAGCCACAGCGAAAGGCTTCTGTAGGGGGTTATTCTGGCTCCCAGTGCAAGTGTGAGGCATGGAGTAGTTTGGCTCAGGCTGTATCCAGTGTGACTGGCATCCCACATGCTGGAGAATAGCATAGGCACCACTTCAATGACCTACAAAGGCACAACAGGGATATCTTCAATCAGTGGATGACTGAATTTCAAAATGGTGGCATCCCATATTTGTGTATGTATGGTCATAAAGAGAATTTTTAATACATTTAAATCTAAATATAGGCAAGACTGGTATGCATAATGTTCTTCTGTTATTTACTTTGCTTTTCACAGCTTATGCCAACATAAAATTGAATTATCAGGCTCCTGCTGAATGTCTGGAGAAACTGGGGAAGCAAGTGGTATGTATGCAGCACAACATAAGTATTATTGTAGGTTTAAAAGTTAATGTTAGATTTTTTTTTTGTAATCTATAAAGTAGTAACAAAGAGAGCATGCATATCCTAACTGTAAAAGCAAGTGTGCATGCATAAGTCTGTAGAAAAAAACTGCTTTAGGAGGCAAGTGTAAGGCTGTAGCCAGAGGTTTTGAGTTCAAATTCCACAAGCAGCAATTATACAATACTGCATTTTGTTCATAATATTAAATACATTAAACTCTATACAAGTGGCATAAATGCCCTGCTGTTGACTGTAATCAGTATACTTGGACCTAGGATATGTGCAATATATGCATATTCCACGGATTACTTTAAGCAATCTGTAACTATAGTTTGTAATTTCTCAAATATAACAGTTCTGATAAAATGTTTGTATAACTGTGATAATGCATTGTATGTCACATATAATGGTAATGATTTTATGTCTTTTTTCCTCTCACCCCCAACCCTTAACTTTTCTTTTTTTTCTGTTATGCGTCATCAAAATGTCTCCATGTCATCCATCTGTAACAAATCACTCAATGCTCCACAGCACAGCGAGGTAGGCCAGCCCCAGTAGGTCAGTCTGCCTCTGCTCCACCAGCTCCAGCACTGTTGTCCAGCACATCTGGCAGCCAACCTAGCAGCAGTGCCTGTACTGCCCCTGCACTACCTCCTGCACCCTCAGAGTCAAATGTTTTGGAAGACACCTGTATTAATCATGTAAGTAATTGTAGCAAGTTAATTACAAGGAATAAAGGTGTTTTTACTCTCTACAATAGCAACCAATGCATACTATATTAGTGAAGAAATAGAAAAGAATATATAAGATCTAGAAAAAGTTTAATACCGCCAGTACTAAAAAGGCATAATATAATGTGAGCAAAAATAAAAAACTCACAGAGGAAAGCAAAAAAAAAAAAAAAAGGTACAAAAACAATCCAGCTGAGTTAAAGGACAGCATTTTTTCCAAGATGTCAACATGCATAAGGGATCTGTTGCTTCTCTTCTGCCCATTGGTTATGAGGACAGAACTTTATACACAAAAGCATATTTAATCAGCATTTAATGGGCAATAGTAAGGAAATAAAGTAATTTCACCAGAACATACTAGTTGGTACTGCAGATAATATTACTTGTTCAGATATATCAGAGGGAATTGGTACCTAACTTTAGCAAAAATAAGGTTAATTCTAGGCTTGGCCCAAATAACACACCATATTGCTTTTGAATGACCATAAACAAATGTATGCAACCAATCTAACCACACTACTTAATCAACTCTTGTCATCTATTTGGCATCTAAGAGCTGGAGGTTGCCTAATAATGTCCATACACAACAGGAGATAAGATCAGTAATTATAGGCTAATTAACCAACATAATTTGTCAGGAAATGCTTTGAAAATGCCTTTCAGAAACAGTTATAAAAAATATGACTTTTGGTTCTTAAAAGAATATTTTCCAGCATAGTTTTGTAAAGGCTATGTCCAGTGTTGGTGTTATTTTGGCCTATTTAGATCTTTCAAAGGCATTTGACAGTTTCTGCACTCTATTATTATTGATTTAGTATTGAAATCTTTAGTAAACTTGTATATTATAGGATGGACACATAAATGGCTAAAAGATAGATATTAAGGGGTAAAAATTAATATGGCAGATGCATACCATAGCACACTGGTTTATATTCAGTAAGCGGCTCTACATGGTGTATAGAGCCACACATCACAGTAGACACAGTGGCATGCTAATTACAGCATAAGCAGCTAAATTATATGCTAATCAATCAATCTAAGATGGAGGTGCTATTAAATAAGCTATAAAGCAACCATGCAGACTCAGTGCTGGATTTCACTTCAAATTCCCAAACCAATTGGAATACAACCATGGAAAGACTCTGCACAGAAGGAATGTTAATGGCTGCTGTTGTTTTAATTCATATGTATGTGAAATGGGATGTAGTATATGCTGCAGCTGCTGCTAATAGACCACCGCCAAGAAGGAGAAGAGTTTTCAGACCACTGTTAACTTATCACAATCTGCATGAGTGCTACAGGGTGGATAGAGACACACTACAGGAACTCTTTAAGCTCTGTCATCCACAACTCAGACCCAGGGCAAACCAAGGGGAACCAACACAGTGGATAGAAAGGCATGTGTAGCACTGGGCATTTTAGCTACAGGAACCTTTCAGAGATCAACAGGGGACATGCTGGGTGTGTTACAGGCATCAGCATCAAGTATCCTCCAGAAATTCCTAAATGCTATGCTCCAACATGCCATGTGAAAGCTGTTTAGATTCTATCAACTGTCTAACTTTATAAGACTAAAATATGTCAAAAGTAAAATTAGCAAAACAACATCACAGACACAGATATACTAAGCACTGAGTCAGCTATGTACTCTGAGCATCAGACACAAAGCTTATGTATCTCTGAATCCAAAAGATAGAAAACAAGGATATGGCACATTTGTCATCACTTGCACATGGTGTTTTTGTGTGTGTGTGTGTGGGGGGGGGGTGTAGGAAGCATAGGCTGATACAAAAGGTAAGTGAGTGTGTGTGAGCAAGAAAGAGAAAGAGAAACTGGCAGACATTTCGATAAAGTAACAAATGGCCAGTGAGACAGAATGACCATGGCTGAACTATGTAACTGTTGTGTTTGTCTGTTTGGGCCCTCCAGGTGAAATTGGCATGTGAGTGCCTGCAAGAATGCAGCCAAGCACTGTGCTAGCTCTATTTGGTATGTTGGACAGGTGTGAGCTGTACATGGTAGAGGTGGCAGTTCATTGTTGTTGTACCCAACATGAGATCTGGCTCTGCCAGGAATTCCAGTGGAGCACCCTTGCCCATATGCACTGCTGCTACCTGAATAGGACTGATATCTGCTGGACGAGCTTTACTCATGAGGATGCCCAAGACCAATACTCCATGGCCTGCCATGACTGGGTATGGACACCTCACCACTGATGCAGTAATTAACTTTAGGAGCATGATCAGGCACGACCACATTGGCTAACATTAAATGATGTGACTGACCTACTCCCACATCGATGCTTTCCTCCTCCCTGCAGACATTCCATCACAGACACTCCCTGTTCCAATGTGTTATTCATCCACTCGATTGAATTGCAACATGGTAGAGGCAGTCATTCATGTCATTCTGTGCCACATCTACAACTCTAAGCATTTCTCTGGAGGACCTATTGGAACATGCATGTGCCTCCAAGATGAACGTAAACATACGTCGAGTGGCACAAGAAGACATACCTGGATCAGGTGGAGGATGGACAGCAAGTCTACTCTGAGCACCCCTAACAACCCTTCTGCGTGGCACCTCACCCACACTTTGGCTATGTCCAGAGTCAATAGGCACTGACACCACAGTCACCACACTACCCTGATTGAGTGTCTCACCCTCCACCTGTCCTATAACAAAGAGCTCACTGAAATGGGTTGACATAGGCCTACTTGCTGTGTCCGATGGATTTACAGGGGATGGCTAAATGTCAACCTTAGTGTCACACTCAACCTCTGCATCTCAAAGCTGTGCCTCTGTTTGGCCACCATCATCATTAGAGTCTGCTGATACTCTGACAGGTGGTAGCATATTTCTCAACCTAGAAACATCAAAATCTGGACAAAGGCCTGTGAAAAATAAGTATAAATCTGTACACTGATTAATATAAAATTGGCATGCATAATTATGTAACCCCAGCACACATAATCCAATGGAATTGTGGGAAACCAACTTTCAAATGCAAACTAAATAACAGACAACCAAAATATAGCCCAAGACCCTGCAGTAAATTGCAAACATTTTTTTTAAATGTGTAGCAATGATGTTTACTGGGAAGGGAGAAGATGATGAACATTAGGATTTTGTTTTTGGTGACTTTCAGTATGTGGGTTTTGTGCTAAAAATAGGGCATTTAATGGTAGACAATATTCTAATCTTAGCAAAAGAATATTATAGTTTGCTAAGGCCTCCAAAAGTCATTCTCCATGGCCTACTGATCAGTGGCTTTGCTAGAGGTTGTGTCACCTGGGACTGTCTTTGAGTTTGCTGCCCTTCCCCATCACAAAAATCACATTTGAATGTGTCCCCTCATACACAGCCCTCCCTCTTGCAGCCCATCCAATGTCCCATTACTTGACTACTTCGCCCCATTTACCATAAACACTGTATTCTGCATACTGCTTTACTTCCATAATGATTATTTGGATTTCATTTAAAACTTTTATTTTACATTTTATAGCACAAACATTAATAGACATCTGCTAAACAAAACAATACAGTCTCACAATGAAAATAGACTTAGCATTAAAATGTCTCTGCCCCTGAAACTCACATTCATTGAAACAGCATTGAAACCCACATTCAAAGAAAATGCATCTGGCCAGTGGCAGATAAAGATCACCTTTGGGCTGTTTTCAAATTATAGGCCCCTTGCACACGAAACATACATGTGTTCCTTCATACACCTTCCTGGTTGTATTAAATTATATTCCTTGTATAATACAGCACACTTGTTAGAGCGAGTTTTAAATCTATTATCTTGAACATTTTTCTAGTAAGCAATGAAACAAAATGCATGAACCAATAATGACAAAACTGCCTAATTCAGAACATTTCCATCATATATGTCTACTCAAACTTCTACAGTCCACCAGTATCAGTAAATATGCACAAACTCTGCAGAAGTAAAAGTCATCTAAAAATTCTACATTAAAGAGATCTAGACTGCAACTTAAGAAGAGGTTGCTGCTAGCAAACAACTTTATATTTGTTTCATCTACAAATAAAGTGTCTGTTGCCCTTGAAGAATAAATTATCCATGTTACATTAAAAACATGATAAGCTAGTAATAATTCAATAGGGAATGGATGGCAAACTGATGACAGGTTCATAGTTACTAGGTTTCTCTGCCAAAGAGGACATTCTCAGGACTGCAGCATCTACCCCCTTAAAGTACAATACAGTACAGTATCAGCAATCCATCTACATACTATGGGAGTAGAACCCACAGCCTTCTGCATCAAAAGTAAGTATACTACCTATTGTGCTACTAACAATGCTATGAAATTATTTAGCACAATAGTAATATAATTTGCTAAACAACAGTTGCATGTTGCAAACAGACCTGACATAAGCATCACTAAACTTCTCTACCCCTGTAGCTCTCGGCTCCTTGTAAAGCGCACTTGACACTCAACTATATCTCTCAACTTTGCAGCACAAGAAATCTGGAAAAAGCCAAAATTTATGGGTGCGGGGGGGAGGGGGGCAAAGACCCAAAACCAGGGACACATTTTAAACATTGCTTGTATAATCTTATAAAGTTTCTAGAATAAAATGTTTTGTTTATCCATGCATTTCCCAAAAGATAAGAAGACTGAAACTTAAATGGCTGTCATTATTTAAAATGGCACTCGCAAAGGAAGAACAGGACATCTCAGATGCAGCTTAACCACACTGTGCTATGTCAACACACAGTAAAACACAGTGAATGTAGTATAAAGATTTATTTCCTTGCATTATCACCACTTATTAAAAAGTATTACATATACCTGGATTTGAAACCTATATCATCTGGGCACAAAAGAAAGTGCAATATATTTACATATGCTGCCACAGAGTCAACTAGACATCAGGTGTATTTCATACCCTCAGTACTGAGAAATATTAGAATTTAACATTGAGGCTCATGTTTGTGCACTACTTAAATATGCTCAAACAGGGAATGTAATAGAAATTTGTATCTCACATGTGCAAACACTTTGTTAATCATTGCACAAACGTGCTGCTCAGTGGCGTGCTATACAAAGTGGCACTAGCATGTATTACTTTTGTTTTCTGTCCATTTGGTGTTCATGAAATTAAACTACATGTGGAAAGAGAAAAAAAAATTAAGGCCCTATTTAAGAAAATGTCACATATTTACAAAGCAACTATCTGTTACCTCCCCCCATGCATGGCAACCGAGGAGTCTCAGTACTTATTCACAAATACATCAACTATGCTACATAAAGTAATAACAAATGTTCTTATATACCATGCACAACTTTAAAATGACAATACACATACAGATTTTCCAGTACTTGTTGAAATGATAACACCTTTTTGCATATAGTTTGTAAAGCTGTCTCTTAAAGTATACCTGTACATTGGAATACAACCACAAAATACTACACATTGCACACTCATCAATCTGGTAACATGCAGAACCTGAAATGTCTTGACAGATGAACACGACTAGATATCCATTTCATGCAGGCCTCCCAAAATCTTCTCTAAAGGTCAGATTTGTGCCGTGACACTTGGATAAAGTGTTGAGTTCTCTAGTCTGTGTACCTCAGATAGGTAGGGGCTCTGCTCTCAGTGCAGTTAAGTGGGAGGTGGGTGGGTGTGTCTATCTAGTCAATGAGAATAAGTGTGTATCCAACAGTTACTGCTCCAGTCCCATAGATTGCCAATATTTTGATACTTGCTTATGCCTACACATCCATTTCATGCAGGCTTCCCAACATATTCTCTCTAATATCCAGTGCTGATGTCATCCACTATAAATTGTCCTGCAGCCTTGTAAAAGTCAGGCTTGAGCTGTGGTGTGTGTGTAAAGTATCAAATTCTCAAGTCTGTGTACTTAGATTGGGGTGGGTTCTGTTCTCAGTGCAGTAAGATGAGGTGTATGTTTGTGCAATTTCATTAGAGAGAGCATTTTACACCAGCATGTGGAACATTGCTATTATTTTTCTCCCCACCAGACTCTGCTGATGTCATCACCTATAAAGTGTTGTCTGACACTTTCTAAGTCAGACTTCAGCTGTGGTGATTGTCTTAAATATAGAGGTCTGTAGTTTTTTTTTTTTTAACATTTGTTGACTGAGAAAGTCCGACTAGGTTCCACAGAGCCTGTTTTCAGCGGATGCCTGGGGAGAAATGCTCCAGAAGCATGTCTTTAGAATGTGGGAGGAAACCCACACAAACGCAGGGAGAACATGCAAACTCCACACAGAAGGCACCCCAGCCGAGAATCGAACCGAAGAACCTCTTGCTGTGAGGCAACAGCATTAACCACTGCACCACTGTGCCACAGATCGATGCATCTTAACTACAGAGGTGATTAGGTAGGGGTTCTGTTCTCACAGTAGTCATCTTGGGTGCATTTGTGTTTGTGCACTTGTTTGACATTAGAGAAAGCATTTTAGACCAGCATGTTGGACACTGCTATTACCATTTTCTTCTCACCAGACTCTGCTTATGCCATCAGCTATAGCTGATTTGTGGCTGTTCAGTATTCCCATCAGGGCAGGGTCAGAGATTGGCCTGTAGGCCAGGCACAAGTCACCTCATCCTATACAATACAGATGATAGTGACAGGGCTTTCAGTCTACCCATATGCATCATAGCATGGTTTGTAGGCCCTCCATTTCTTGGTTAGAAAGCCCCTCTGGTCTCTCCAGATGCTACAGGTGTCTGTGAGGTATTTACACAAGGGAGCACTATACTCTATTTGCATTTTGATGAGGTTCAAGTACAGTGCTGTTAAATCATCCTCAGATCTGGATATGATGGCCTGACTTATGAGGTGCACAACATAGCTTTTCTATACCACTGTGAACAACTGGTGGTCAAAGTCCAGATTGCTATCTATGTGTGTTCCCAGGTCTTGCACCAGTGGGTATAAGCACAGGAGGAGTGTTGTCAATGTTGTAATTAGTGGGGATTTCCACTTTGCAGAAGGCCAAAAAAACAAACAAAAAAAAAAAAAACATAACAAAAAACAGGGCACTGCAAAGGTACAAAAACAATAGTTTGGTTAGAATGTCAGGGTAGGAATTTGTACTGCTTTGCATTGTTTTTGAGTTCACATTTTAGCATGTAGTACATTGAAAGTACAAGCAAATCATTAATTATTTAATTATATTGAATGAATTATGGGTATTTAAAGTTTGTGTATAGTTGTATTGTTATATGATGAAGTCCTATGTGTAGGAAGAAAACACAGTGAAATAGTTACTGCATTAATGTGTTTTTCAAATTGGTATTAATAAATTAATTTCTGGATTTTACATACCTCCTCATGATTCCTGGTACCATTACAGTGCCCTGTTTTTTTTTTTTGTGTGTTTACTAGTTACTGTTGGGCCTTGAGTTCTTCCTTTACTGTTTGAAGTTATTTCCCTTCTGTAGTATGTTAGCATCATTGGTGGACTCAACGACTGCACCCAATATATAAAAATCATCAAACTTGGTAAACCAAAGGCCATATGCTTTAGCATGGACTGTTGAGAAATAGATTCCAAACAGTAAAGGGCCCCCAGCACAGATCCTTGGGGTACGCCAGTGGTGACAGCTCTACTGGTAGAGGTTGAATCACCAACTTTCACAGTGTATTCTGTTGGTGAGATTACCCTCAGCTGGGAAAGTTTCTCAATGATATCTGAGTTGGAGGATTGTGTCAAAACCCTAGGCCTGATCAAGATAGGCAGTATAAACTGTCTTACCTTCATCAGGTCCTATCACACAGAATCAATGGGCTGTGACAACATTACAGATAACCTATAGTGGGACTCAGAGCATACACCTACATGACATGGTTGGATGCACACTTCAACACAGCCTCCAGATGAACTATGTTCTCATACAAGGGTGTACATCAACATGCATCAATCTGAGTGTGAGGGGGGGCCAGCACCTGATGCATGCATTTATAGACACATCCTGACTCTCCTCATCTGTGAGGTAGACCAACATGTCATCATGGACCTTTTCTAAATGGACACAGTGATATTCTGGCTGTGTGTAACAGACCTGTGTGAGTTGTTAATGCTACATCATGTCTGTTACATCTGTTAGATGTCCTCAAAGAGGTCATCAAGGACATGCATGATGACAACACTATCATCCTTTGGAACTTGACCGGACCAAGGCATTTCACACAAATCCACACTGAGGTATGCACTCAACCCTGTCAGATATGGACATAAACACCTATATCATGAGATGGGTAGACCACTGGATCACACGTGACATCTAAATAAGTTAAATGTGTGAAGTGAATTATATATTGAGTCCAGTGATCAGGTCTGTACATCAAGGCTGTCTGTTTGGCCCTTTCCTGTCCATTATTTCAGTCACAGATGTCAAGAATGACATGCACATCCTGTGTCCAAACAGCTGTCTGGAGGACTTCAGACTGTGGGCAATCATTGACTCCAGCTGTGATATTAGTATGACACAGACAGTATCAACACACACCAAAGACTGCTGAAACAGCCATGACAGCACATGAGATGGAACAAAAACATAGAGGGATTTCTTTAATTTATGAAAACAAACACACAACCCAAAGATAATGTAGACATCTCACCCTAGAAGCAGACCAATTGGTATATGACCTGTGTTCTTGGGTAGATGGTATGTGAAGCGTCCACAAGCATCTGGCCACAATGGTGACTACTCGCTTGCATGAAACACAACTACGGAGTATGTGCAGGATATCCACATCAAAGGACATAATACCTCCATAGTTCACAGCCTTCATCACACTAATATCTTAGTACAATGCACCCTTCTTCATGTACTTCCCTGCACATCTTCCAGTAACTGTGTCCCACTTGTTGAAAATCTATACTGACATTACAGTCATATTCAGCTAAATCAGTTTGCACAGCTTCACAATATGCACCCAACCCCGATTGTATATAACATCCCTGATAGATGTTCTCTCCATTATTCATGTCAGGAAGCTTATGTCACAAAGACATCTTTTTGATAGAGAATGTTACTAGTTTGTGGTCTAATTGGACCAATGAGGGGGATACTTTAGTGATGGTACACACAGAAGCTAAATTTGTTATTGCCATTTAAAGTATATAGTGTTCTCTTTTAGGTTCACTTACAATCTGGTCCAGAATTATTTTGCATGTCCGGTATTGTGGTTTAGGTCCCTCATTTAATCATTATCTAGTTAAAATCACCAACAGTAACAGCATTTCTACGTATGGTGAGTGTATCTAGAATATTTAGCAATGCCTTGTGATTTTCAAGAGACATGGAGGAGTTCAGTAGCTTACAATGATCTGATGTTTAAGCCTATTTTCTGTGATTTGAATCTCTATAATCTCCACTTGATGGTATCTAGGTATTTGTCTTGAGCTAATGCGGTCTGTAACAAATATGGAGATGCCACCACACTAGTTTCCATCAGATCTAAATGATTGGTAAGCACAAAACTGAGGTATTGAGAGGTTGATCTCTGAGCACTTAAACTGTGTGTCTATAACAACACAAACATTGATTAGGTCTAAATGCAAGAGGAGATTTTTATTTAGATATGTCTAACATTAAGAAGAGCTTCACGAATATGATCCATTGGTGGATTTGTTTTGGATGTTAGACTGGAATGTCAATTAGCTTGATCTTGCCTAAAAAAGACACAATAAGATCAGCAAAACTTTTGGCAATATGTAGAAGCCTTAGAATGAGATGTGCAGATTGACTTTGATAAGTACGTATGGTTGTCAAGTATCATGTCCCATGCTGAAGGATACTGCATCCCCCTAGAATCACACCAGATGTTTAAGCATTTTTTAAAAGACAATCATCATTTCTTTAAACCTCAGTACCATTGTTGGTAATGGAAGGATTCCACTCAAAAGTAGACTCTTACCTGCATTTGTGACATGCACAGAGAGCTCTGTCACCTCTCTCCCCCTATCCTACAGGGTTCTGCATGACAGCTTGTGTACCTCAGCATGGACCACCACCATGTCATAATCACATTTGTCTGGTTGAAATGTTCTGTTCTAAAGGCCCTTGCAATGAAGGCAATCTTGGCCACTGACAGGCAACTCACTGTAGTGCAGCTTTTGCCCAGCTTTGTAAGCGGCAGGAACAGAAGCTGTTGTTTGAAAGGAATTATTCTTTTCCCTCTATGTATATTTTGAAAGACATATTGGTGATTCCTGTATTAAAATAAAAACAAAGGAGTTTATTTAGAAGATGAGTACAGAATAGGGACAAGTAGGATGTGGCTAGTAGGAATGCCTGACTTGCTTATCTGACAGTTTTTTGATGTACTTATAAAGCTGAGGTTGGAAATTTGAAGCTGTGCAATGTAATAATAACTTTTCACCTGACAGACTTATATACTTGAACAGAAGAAAGCCAAAGGGTGGTCTGTGCCAGCAGCTATGTTTAGGGTCACTGCCAATATGAGACATTTCCAAATCAATAACTGTATATTCCTCCTGGGAGATAAAGTTGTCTAAATTTTGTTTGGAAGTTAGAAGAGGGGATTAAGGATCTCATCTTTAAAAAAATGAATGCATGTGCTGGTGTTTCTTTAAAAAATATCTGAGGTTGCTGCTATGTGTAACTAAAAAGATTTAGAGAAAAAAATGAATTCAAACAAAGAGTGAAGCTAATGGTTTGTGCTTTTCACAACTGAAAATAACTTGATAATCCTATAGACAAGGATGAAATGCAGTCAGCATTTAAGATAAGCATTTTGGCTGATATACTGTAGGACATATATGCTAGATGAGTTGATGAATATGAATTACTGAAGCTATGAAAACAGGAAGAATGGGCAGATCTGAAGACAAAGACACTCATGAAATAAAAGATCTTTACTGAGAATTATGTTTTACTGAAAGTAAGGCACTGCTTCCATTTCTTATATATGCAATTATTGATATGAACCAAGTTGTTTGATAATTTGTTAGAAATGTACTGGGTACATTAAATTTCCAACTTATCTGCAACCATTTCAAATCTGCCTCAATCAATAATACATTGTGGTAATACTGTAAGAGAAAATGAAATATTATTAATCTTATACGTACTGTTTGATGCATTGCATTTTTAATACTGAATGTTGATTAAGTTGACGGAGACTGATTGCATAATGCATTATGGCTGGCAACACCTCACTGTGAATTCTAAGCTTTCTTTTTATTTTGATAGTGTGAATAATGTATTGATTAATTCAGAACGGATGCAGTCTGTACCCCTTTTACACTCAAACAGTTCTAAGTAAAACAAATGAAACATGGGGCACAACACAGATATTTTCTAATCCAATGCATGATGGGGTTTCTTTCTGGAGTAAAATTAATTGCCTTCTGTAAAGAAGGCATGCTTAAATATTGCAGCAATATGCATACCAGTGGCAACAGTTTAAGAAAATTAATTTAAAAAGACAAAAACAGGGAGGGTGGGTGGGGACCTACTGAAAAAACTGTCACAACTTCCAGCTAGATATTGCTCAATGCAACACAAACAAATTACTTTAAATCGTGTATTATTTGATAAAAGTCCAGATATAAATCTACTTATCTCCACTCATTCAGGTCTCAGTTGGCCAAAGCTCACAGTTTAAACAGAAAACAATTCACTGTACCACTTGTATAAGACAGAAACCGAATAACAATGAGGTAAACTACCCCCACTTATCACTGGCTATGCAGGTTTTTTAACAAGCCTTAACTGAAAATACCACTTGTATAAGAAAAAACAGTCACAACCTCCAGCTAGATATTGCTCAATGCAACACAAACAAATTACTTTAAATCGTCTATTATTTGATAAAAGTGCAGATAAAAATCTACTTATCTCCACTCATGCAGGTCTCAGTTGGCCAAAGCTCACAGTTTAAACAGAAAACAATTCACTGTACCACTTGTATAAGACAGAAACCGAATAACAATGAGGTAAACTACCCCCACTTATCACTGGCTATGCAGGTTTTTTAACAAGCCTTAACTGAAAATATCACTTGTATAAGAAAAAACAGTCACAACTTCCAGCTAGATATTGTTCAATTCAACACAAACAAATTACTTTAAATCATGTATTATTTGATAAAAGTGCAGATAAAAATCTACTTAACTCCACTCATGCAGGTCTCAGTTGTCCAAAGCTCACAGTTTAAACAGAAAACAATTCACTGTACCACTTGTATAAGACAGAAACCGAATAACAATGAGGTAAACTACCCCCACTTATCACTGGCTATGCAGGTTTTTTAGAAAGCCTTAACTGAAAATACCACTTGTATAAGAAAAAACAGTCACAACTTCCAGCTAGATATTGCTCAATGCAACACAAACAAATTACTTTAAATCGTATATTATTTGATACAAGTGCAGATAAAAATCTACTTATCTCCACTCATGCAGGTCTCAGTTGGCCAAAGCTCACAGTTTAAACAGAAAACAATTCACTGTACCACTTGTATAAGACAGAAACCGAATAACAATGAGGTAAACTACCCCCACTTATCACTGGCTATGCAGGTTTTTAAACAAGCCTTAACTGAAAATACAACTTGTATAAGAAAAAACAGTCACAACTTCCAGCTAGATATTGCTCAATGCAACACAAACAAATTACTTTAAATTGTGTATTATTTGATAAAAGTGCAGATAAAAATCTACTTAACTCCACTCATGCAGGTCTCAGTTGGCCAAAGATTTGATTTTAGAATGTAAGGAGTCATTGTGGCAGATCAGTTTTGTAGCAGATAGAGCCCCTGGTCTGAACAAATGCATTAATATTAAATGTTTTTTATCACTAAAATAACATTGAAATCACAATAATATGATGATGTTTTTATATTAAGACATTTTTAATGATGTTTTAACATTCAAAGCTGTTTGGAAAACAAGACAGTTTTTTTATTTTTATGGTATGATTTTACACCTTTAATTTAAAGTATCGTGAAAGTCATGTGATGTGTGATGTAACTTTATAAGAGGTGTGTTTTGGGAGGTTAACTTATTTTCTGAAGAAGTTCATGAAGAATACATTTGAATGAAAGAACTAAAGAATAGTGTTCGCTCCTTCATTCCTTCTACAGCTTTTGGTTTGAGTTCTACTTTCTAGTTTGTTGTGTGCTCATACATTTTTGTGCTTTGAATTTTACCAGAGTGGGATGGCCTTAGAAGAGAGTACACAGGACACCTTGTTAAACCTTGCCAGGACAGTTACTGGAGCCATTCAATATATTTTTTGAGACTGTGTGGGTCCCAGCAGCAGTATCCAGTTGGTTTGGGTTCATTTTCACAGTCTCAACCACCATTGGGAATTACAAACAACAATGAGCAAAGGCATGAAGGTAATGATGCCATTAACACACCTGCTAACAGCAGCAGTGGTCCAAGTGGGAAAAGAATTGTACACTTAGACGGCAGTGTTTTGGATTATGTGTTTAAGGAAGTCAACAATCCTTTTTTGGACATCATTTTCAAACCAAATGGTGAAAATGTAAGTACTGTTGTTAATAATAATGTTTCAAGTCATTATGAAGATATTGTCAGTTGCAGGAAATACATTTTTGAGCTTGAGAAGCTCACAGTTCGCTTTATATCTATGGAACTAGAGATTTTATATCTCAATGAATGTATTAAGCGTAAATGTGTTCCACAAGGACTAAGACCATCAAAATTTCCAAACTGTGTGAACTTTGGTGACCTATTTTACTTTGAGTTAGTCAACTTATTCAATGAAAAAGGGGTCAACATGATGCATATGCTTGTAACCCATTATTTAAAAGAGATTGACACAGTCAAAGAAAATATAGCAAATTTGGACAACAAAATTAAGGTACATTTTTGTTTTAATGTACTTCCTGACTTATATAGTAGCATTGGGTCTAAAGCTGATAGGCACAGAGCCTCTGTAGTCACAAGGAAGCAGTCCAAACTGCGGAGGGATCTTTTGGCCTATGCCAAAAAAGAAGCCTACCCTTTGCAACGTCGGCAGGCTTTTCAGGAAAACACTATCAATACCAATGCAACTAATGACAATAACATCACACAGGGTGAGGTGAATGATAATGGAAGCGGAAACAACAATAGTATGATCACTAATAATAACAATAACAATAACAACAACAGTAACATAGTTCAGCAAGTTTCAATGGGGTTTGACAATAATAATCCAACATTTGCTAAAGTGGTTTCATATACATACAACCCGGGGAAGAAACAACAAGAGAAAGAAAAACTAAATGTTCCAGACTTTGAAATTCACATTTTGAATTTGTCAGTGTTTTATCTAATGATATGATTTCAGTCTTGAAAAAAGGTTTTTCCTACACACCAAGTAGTTCTGTTAATATTACCAGACTGTTAGTTGATTTCAAACTTTTTTGAGAAAATTGAACCTTCGTTACCTACTGCATTATTTAAATGTAGATAAACAAGAGGTTTGTAACAAATTTAAAAAGAATAGCACATATAACCCCCCTCCCCTTGTGCAACACCTTGCAAGTGTTTGGTGACATGTGTGAACTGGACATGAGGAATATTGTTAAAAACACTCACATGCATGACTTCACTGTGGAAGAACACCAGGTACTATGTATTTTAAGTAAAAATAAAGACATTAGAATAATGAGAGCTGATAAGGGTGGTATGGTGATTATGTGTACTGAAGATTATTTTAAAAATATTGAAGACATGTTGGCAAACAACACCGTGTATTCTGTTGTAGATAAGAATGTAATTAACAACAGTTTTTTTTGAGAATAAACACTGATCTTTTCAACATGTTTTGTCAGGGTAGTTTAGATCATGACACAAATGAATATCTTTTAGTGGAACATCCCAGCATGGGACATTTCTTTGGGATACCCAAAATACACAAATCAGATACAAATCCACCCTTTAGGCCCATTATTTCAGCCAAGAGAACCAAGACTACCAAGATTACATACTTAATCCTATAGTGCAAAAAGTGAAGTTGTACCTTAGGGACTCCTAGCACCTTTTGGAAATTTTGAGGGACATTAACCTCACCCACGGTGATTTTTATTTGGTGTCTTTAGACGTTAAATCACCGTATACATGTATCAACCAAGATGCTGGTATAGAATATCTGAGAGATTACCTCAATGGGTACATCAACTTTGCACACAGTAAAATAGAGACGGTTTGCAGGCTTATGGGTATAGTTCTTGATAATATTTTTTTTAAGTTCAACCAAAGATATTACAAGCAGACCTTGGGGGTGGCTATGAGGCAAGGGTGGCCTCATCTTTTGCCAACCTTGTAATGGCCATGTGGGATGAGACATATTTGTATGTACATCCACAAAGGTCCCACATTATTTTATATCAAAGATTTATTGATGACGATATTTCTGTGGACTGGTGATGAGAGTGAATTTGAGTCCTTTGTTAGGGACTTAATTCACACCACAGGCTTTTTGGAATTTTCTGTTGGAAGTTTTGGTAGGACTATTAATTTCTTGGACATACATTTGGCTTTTGATATGTTTAGTAACATTTTTGTAAGATTTATAGGAAAGATATTTTTTGTCAACCAATATTTGCACAGAGATAGCTTACACCCTAGGCATATGAAGAAAGGGGTGATTAAGGGGCAATTTATTTGCCTCAGTAGACTTACATCTGATGATGACACTTGTTTTCAAGAGGACATCATGTTGACACATTTTTTGAACAAAGAGGGTATGACCAGGCTTGGCTAACCAATATACACAAGGGAGTGTTCATTCTAAGACAAAACACTGCCAAACCCATCCTCAGGGGGCTTGGTGATGTAAGTAACAGGAGGAAAAAGAAGGACAACACAGTGTTCACCATTTCTTTCCCCATCCCCATTGTCAATGAGATGGGTGTCATCAAACACATAATTAAGGACTATTGGAAGGTTTTGATGGGGAATAGGGAACTCATACAGATAGTCGGTGTAGAACCCAAGTTCACCTACAAGAAAATTAAGAACATTAAAAATATTTTGGAAAATGATGGTGGGGGGGCACACTTCAGCATTGACTGATGTGAATAGTGTTCGAGGTACTTTCTCCTGCAGGAAGTGTAAACAATGTAGGTATATAAGCAATACATCCAGTCCATTTACTGCACATCTTAAAATGACTATTTTGGTCCACAGATGGTTTACCTGTGAGAGTACAAACATAGTTTATGTGGCAGTATGCGACTCTTGTCCTAGTTACTACATAAGAAAAACCATTAGATGTTTAAAGCGTAGAATATATGAGCACACACTTGCTATTAAGAAAAAGAACTTTACCAATGCTTTATCGAGGCATGCTATTCGTTGTGTGAACTTAGTTCACCTTTTCAGTCATAGATTATGTTCAACAAGTGGATTATATAGGGGACACCAATCTGATTTTAGAATGTAAGGAATCATTGTGACAGATCAGTTTGGTAGCAGACAGAGCCCCTGGTCTGAACGAATGCATTATTATTAAGTGTTTTTTAGCACTAAAATAGCATTGAAATTACAATAATATGATGATGTTTTTTATATTAAGACATTTGTAATGATGTTTTGATATTCAAAGCTGTTTGTAAAACAAGACAGTTTTTTTATTTTTATGGTATGATTTTATACCTTTAATTTAAAGTATCATGAAAGTCATGTGATGTGTGATGTAACTTTATAACAGGTGTGTTTTGAAAGGTATACTTTTTTCTGAAGAAGTTCATGAAGAATAAATTTGAATGAAAGTACTAAAGAATAGTGTTCGCTCCTTCATTCCATCTACAGCTGTTGGTTTGAGTTACAGATAACATCCCTTCCCCAAATGAAAAAGATGTACGCACATATAAATGTGTAATAGTTTGGAGGAAGATGCACTCCTACTATTTCAGTTTGAATTAAAGGAAACATTAGCATGGTATGACAAAATCTTTTTATACTTCATATATGTATAAATGTTTAAAGAAATAAGTCAATATACTAAGTAAGTGCAACAGTCACTTAAGTACCTTATAGAGCAGTACAAGTAGTCATGCCAGAAAAATTACTGAAAAAAAAGTCAGAAACATTAATCAATGATACTGTTATATGTTCTTTATATAGCCAAAGAGGACATCCAATATAAGTCCATTCAACAACATAGGTGAAAAAAGGAGCATCAAGTAACGGTTTTCTGTCTTTATTTTGTTACTACATATAACTGGAAGAATATTTATACACAAAAATAATTGAAGGAATAAAGTGCTTTAAGTACAGCATTGCAATCAAATCCATATCACTCGGAAATGTCAAGTCTATTATCATTTCTTATGTTAAATCAACATACCACACTGGTATCAACAGACTGCAAATATAAAGACACCAAGACTTCATAGCAATACACTCATTGCTACCATGTATGCATAAGCATTTCCCAAATACTTAGTGTTAGTTCAATAAAGATTTAATAAAAATAAAACTCACTGATAACAAATAATTGAATAATGTGTAACATTACATATGAATTTAATTTATTGTCTGCATTTCTTTGTCTGCTCTCTTTTTCTATTTTTTCTGTGTTCCTATGTCATTTATATTACATTATATTCTTTCTCTCCCATTTCTGTTTATCTTTCTACAGGTCCACAATCCTTATAAGCAGACTAGTCACGTGCCTCTCAGCTTAGGAAACATTCAACCACCGTCCATCCAGGGATGTCCTCACAAGGTCAGGATGATGGTACCTTTCCTGTAGGATCTTCAGACTATGGCTGTAGGCAAGCCTCCATGAAAATGAGTATTGGAACTTAGCTGAAAACGTGTTGGAGAAGGTAGTGGCAGACTTCTTCAGCCATTCCAGGAATTTCTACAGTGGGCCAAAACTTGCTGGCAAATCAGCATATACCACAGTGCTACCACAAGCCCCTGCTTCCTCAACAACAGGGTCTTCCAGTGCAATATCATCAGGCAGTGGAACCATTTGAGACCTTGTGGATGAGGGACTGGTGTTTGGCTGGACTCTTTTTCATCATCCTCTGTCCCTTATCCTTGATCCTACACCCTCTTACCTACTTCCCATTCATACTACCATCTTATATAAAATAAATAAATAAATAAAACATATAGGGTGGTCTATTCCTCAACAAAAACATAGTACCCCTTCTCTCACACCCCCACCAACACAACCCTTTTGACGTTTTCCTTTTCTGTTTTTCTGTTTGCTACATCTTCCCTTTTTCAATCTTTCTTAACTCCCTCTTTCCATTCTTGGAAGAAACCAACCAGTATGTCCAGATGCGGATACTCCCACATAAAATATATTAACCGTCTTTTATTTTTTTAAATATTAATAATAAAAGCCACATCATTTACCATTTGCCTTAAGTCTTTCAAGCATAACTGCCCTTAATGTTGGAGTATCTCTCAAAATTATATGAATCCTAAGGCTTTCATGTAGCCCTTTGCACATACTTACTGATTAACTTCAGCTACTTTATGCTTTTGCTTAAAATGGACCTGATTCTTAAATTACTGTTTTGTTTACTTAGTCAGTGTGAGTAACCTGCACTTAGTTTATTTGCATCCAGGTGTGAAAGATAACTGCTATACTGTGTGAAATCTGGGTCTATGAATAACACCCAATATACTCATATTACTGTATTTCATTCCGTCTTACAAAAATAGCTTCTAAATATGTAATAAGCTAAAACTACCCACTGGTTCAAAGTTTATGACAGCACTTATTAGGTTTCCTGATATAGAGAATTTTGATCAGGTGCCTGATCATAACCAGCTTCCTATGTGATCAAAACATGGAAAATAAGAAATTCAGCTCTCAAGGTGAATCTAGGAATCGATGTTGAGAACACATAATAAAAGTCCTGTGAGCTGATCATAAATCTTTGCATTGCATGGAGCTTTATCTGCTCCATGTACTGCTAATTACAGAAAAAAAGAGAAGGCATGCAAAGTGCTTTACCAGTTGTGAAACACAGTAAAGCACTTATCTCTGGCAAACAGACACACCTCTTATCTTTTTTTTGGATAAGAATCCTGGATAAATCCAAAACATGGGGGTAGACAAGATTAAGATCTGGGGCACTTTTTAAATATTATTCTTATTCACACAATAAATTAATAGAACTATAGGCTTTGTAGCAATATACATTTTCTGAACAATAATATATGTGAAACTTTAATGTATGGCATTACTGACTGACTGCAGTTCTCACTGATTTACCAGAAAATAATAATAAAAAAAAAATACAAGGGATAGATCACTATAGATAGACCACTGTTCTTCACCTGCCTGTACTGTCCTTTGTTAGCTTTTAAAGTGAGACCTAATTATCATAGGGCTTAGGGGTGTGTTAAGCATGCAATAATGCCCTGCAGGTGGGCATTATCAGAGAAGTAAAGCTCACCCTGAAGTGTTGTGAGGCCCAATGCTGCAGGTGTGAGGGTATTACTGGCATTAGAGAATAAGATATCCATTAAATTGTTTTGATGTTGCTTTTTTAATGAATATATTTTTAAATAAAACTCTGATGAAAACAGTTCCTCTGTCTAATATTTCAAACCTATTGTTGTTGATGGAAGTATTTTACACACAAAATAAAAGCTATAGATATAAATATCTATAAACATCTATATAAATACTTCTATCTAGCTATAAATCTATTTTTTAAGACTGAATGCTGATAAACTGCATGCTGCAGTCTAAATGCATTGGTATTCCTAGTCCTACTTTCTGTGTTTCCCTTACACACACACACACACGCACATACACACACACACACACACACACACACACACACACACACACACACACGCACACACACACACACACACACACACATATTTAAATATATATATATATATATATATATATATATATATATATATATATATATATGCACACACACACACAACCGGCAGTTTACCACCTCTTTGGTACAACCTCCCCACATGCTTCTTGCAGTCTATTCCCTGTTTGCCCCTGATATAGGATTAAGACTATGCTATAATGCCAGATATTAGAGCTTCATACTTTTTATTTTTTAAATCTTTCAAACTGATCGATTGCATGCAATCTAAAATCATTAGTCTTCCCTATCTCACTCTCTCTGTGTTTCTTTTTCACTCTGTCACACACATGCACACACATGCCAAAACACACTGATGCACATACACACCTCTGTCTGTCACACACATACACCCACGCCCATACACACACACACACACACACACACACACACACACACACACACACACACACACACACACACACACACACACACACACACACACACACACACACACAAATACGTATACACAAACACACACACGCACACACACGCACACACACACGCACGCACACACACACATACACACATTTCTTCTTTTTATTTACTTTTTTCTTTTTTTTTAATATTAAGCTCTGTAAACAGCAACATTTAGTGAGCATAAAAACTTTGGGCATTTGTTTATTTTTCTGTCTAATTTTCACAGCATCTTAGTATGGTTGCATGAACTGGTGGACTTGTTTCTCAGCAGGCATCACCTGTACATTAATACTCGGGCAGAGAATGTTAATTCTTCAGTCTGGTTGTCAGTGTACAGTCACTCATTCTTTAACAATTGCATGACTGGGTATCATGCTAGGTAAGCTATTAAGTTTATATTTCCCCTCAATGTTGGTGTATAATTTGGGTGTTTTATACACTACAGTACTTTTATTCTCAAAATATTCTATTGTAGCTTTCGGGTCTATATTAATTCAGAGAAGGTTCACTTTGGCGAACCTTTCTTCATCAAACCCTAGCTATCAAACAAGATTCATTTCAGCAAACATTCTCATCAAAAATAAATTTAAACAGGGAAACTAAGCACTTGGCGAAAACAACACTGAAACAGACATCATAGTACGTAAAACCCACCAAAGTGGGGGACTTCGCTCACCACCCCCCATGTGTGGGACTGTGCACCCTCCCAAGTATATTTCATTTGAATTATGGAGAACTTAACTTTCTTGTATTAGGTTCTCATTACAGCAAATTTATAAGGATGTCTCTATTTAGCCATATCAATGGCACTTATATTCACTAAAAATATGTCATTAAAATAAATAAATAAATAAAAATATCCGCAAAATGACAGCACAAATTTGGCCACACAAATACAAGATACATATGAATGTCTGCAATGTACTCATCTAGTACACTGCTGAAATATATTCCACAGTGATCTTTATTATCAAAAGCCTAATATTTCCAGAGATGAAATTCTGAATAAACATACAGCAATTATCAAAACTAAAAAGAATCCTCTATACCAATTATTGATATAAAGATCTGGCAACTTGAGTTATACACAGTTTAAATTAGTGGTGAGTACATAACTTTTATTCAGGTTGTGGCTTGCATTGCAAGCCATTAACATATTTACCACCAACTGGCAGATTCCACCACCAAAACTTCCTGTACAGACCACTGCATTATGGCCAAGACAAGTTCAACTTTTGCATTGTATTTACTTCCTTGAGGTTAGAATTACAATAATAAGTTACCTGTGGTACAGATGAACTGGTACCACAAACACACACTCCCATTCCTATACTAAGATGCCCCTAGATCCAGCCAATGGGAGCTATCCAAGCATTTGATTCTTCATTGCCATACTACCACAATTATTCTAACTGCTTTGGGCATAAACTGTAGTGCACAAACTCACCAAGAATGGAGTTATGGGCAGCAGGACAGACTCCAGATGTGGCCTATCAGGTGAAGGGTTATATAGGCCAACCATTTTGTGCATCATCTGTGGTGCACAGTATCATATAGGGAGGAGAACACATATGACAGACTACACTCTATATCAGGACTAATCACTCAGTGGTGTTAACATTGTCTATAGCTGATTTGGTTATGTTGAAAAATGTGGACAAAAAAATGAGCATAGGCATTTGCCAGTGATAAGTAAGTTGAGGAACCAGCCTTCTACAGCCTATGCTGGATACCCATGATAATGGTGGGATGAGTCAATGTTCCCCAGTGGCCAGTGTTAGCCTGGCATCAAGGTATTGAGCCCTGGGTCAATAAGCTACTGGCAGGCTGGTGTCCATTTGCCCTGCTTGCTTATCTGGCTGTGCTCTGTTGAGCAAAAGCTACACATAAAATTTAAATCAACCTGCTTGACGTGAACTAAAGATTGCTACATTCAATAAAGGTTCACTAACAGGATACAGTTTGCAGCTTGTAAACAGATGACATCATTGTAAGGAGGAGGCTGGACATGCTGTGTAACCAGGAGAAAAGATGGAAGTGCAGTACAGCAAAGTCACTTAGCTTGGGATCCAGAGTTTACCACTCAAAGTGAGGACAGATTAGAAATGGTAGGGACATTGTGGTGAGTGAGAAGATTCAGAAGTCAATGAGGGAATTCATTAGAATTAATGGCAGACTCATGGTAATCATACTCCTCCATAAGGATAGGACAATATTCACATTCCTAGCCTATGCCCCACAGCAGGGTTGTGATAGCAAGAAAAAGAGGGCATTCAGGCAGCAGTTGCAGGACCACTTAGATAAGGCAGGACTATATGAGTTGGTGTTGATAATGGGGGACATGAATGCACATATTAGAACAGAGAACACAATATGAGAACTGCCTGGTCTATATGAGTGGGGCAACAGGGGCAAAGAAGGAGAGGCCATTTTAGACTTCCTTCTGTCATATGGCTTTTCAACACATAACTCAGCAAGAGAGGCAGTCACAAGATCGCCTTCAAGACTAGCCAGCATGCAACTCAGGTAGACATCCTCCTGGTAAGAAAAGGGCATTGGACTAGAAGTAGAATTTGTCAAGTCACCTCCATTGAAATAATCAGCCCACAACATAAATCACTTTGTTGCCACAATCAGCTGCAAGTACTGGTCAGAGAAGGCTCTAAGGTTAAAGATACTAGTTTGATGACGTGGAACTTGACTGGAGCAATCACAAGAGTTCAAGGAAAATACTCAGGGTTGTAGCACCTCATGAGGAAGATGGAGTAAGTGGAGTTGAAGAAGAATGGCAGTGTCTCAAAAAGCACGAGTGAGAACTATAAAACATATATGTGACATTGTCACATATGGAAATAATGGACACATATGGAAATAGTAGACCTAAGAAAAGCCAGTGGTATAACGTAGATGTCCAAGAAGTCATCAAAAGAGACAGTGAGTACAGGAAACAGTGGGAGCTAGAAAAGATGGAATGTGTTAAAAATTATCACTTTTTGTCTAGCAAAGTGTATAAGAGAGCAGTTGCACCAGATGGAACAATGAAACTCTAGCAGTTACAATGTAAAGACAGATAAAGAAGATAGTTTTCAGACACCCTTCACAAGGTATGCAAGCAACAACCTACTCACCAGTCCACAGGACATGAAAGGTAGACAGAAGGAGTACTTCCAGCAACTTCTGAATGAAAAAAACCCACAGAAGCTGTACTGCTCCAGAATTAGCATATGATAAAATTCTGGAGAGGGTGATTGATAAAGGAGTACTCAGAGTAGTGTAAAGTAAAACAGGAGATGAGCAGTGCAGATTCAGATAAGGATACCTAACAACAAATCTGAAACCTAGACAGAGAATGCAGAGTAGTTGAGGAAGCTAGAGGTGATGGAGATGAAGCGTGTGAGATAGCAGGTGGAAGGATCTGCTCCATGGAACAGTATTACTCCTGTTATGCAAACAGTGGTGTCACTTTTTTTTTTTTTTTACTTTTTACTTTATATGAATCCCAGTTTCCTGTCTCCAATTCCTTACTTTATTTAATGTTATCATTCCAGATATCTCATCTGACTCATTTTCGCTTGCCAATTTTACTATGTAGGATACAGGTACAATAAAATCAAGTGTAAATTATTACTGGCATGCTGTGCTCTACAATTTCCACATAACTGATTAATAATACAGAACAGTGGAACAGTGTGCTACAAGGTTTAATATTATATCTTTTCTTTTTCTGTCTGAACATTTAAATCCTTTTAAATGAGTTGAGGTTTCCTGCTATAGTGTATGAAACATGCAGGATCTAAAAAATCCTTACTATATAATTAATAATATGGAACAATGTACTACATGATTTAATATTCTATTTTTTCTTTTTCCATCTGAAAGTTTAAACCCTTTTGAATGGGTTGAGATTTTGTGCTACAGTGTATCAAACATGCAGGATCTAGAAAAATCCTAGCTATTTCCAGATACAATTAAACAGTCTTACTCATGAACAACAAAAAGTGCACCCCAAATGCAAAGCAACCATGACACTCACAATTCAATAGATCCCTCATTCTCCTCACCATCTTTTCCTAATTCCTTATACAGTTGTCTTGCCTCCTAAATTCTATGCTCAAAGCCCCTACATTTATTCTATCTTAATGAATTACTGCAATCATGTGGCTCTTCCCAAAACCCTTAGATATTTTTATACAAAATCCTGTGGTCTGCTCTGTAATTAATATCTATATCTATCTACCTCTCTCTCTATATATATATATATATATATATATATATATATATCATTTATACCCTGCAGGTTGGGAGATTTTGGTGTTCAGACTACTTCAGCCTTGTGGTCTTCAGCATTCCCCAGCTTGCAATCATCTACATGCCTAGCCAATAAACACACAATAACCAAACATAAGAATCAAATCCTGTGCACCTTTTGTTTATGAGACAACTACCCTAACCAGTAATTTAAGTAACTGGATAAAACCCTAACTAAATTGTAACATTTTAAGCAAAATTTAAAGGTATAATACAACTGCTTGCATGTAAATCCCTTTGACAGACTTCTTAATTCAGTGAAAAGTCATCTGCACTTTTTCAGCATGAACATGGGTCCTAAACAGATGTAATTCTGTACATTCCAGACATCATCAACTGTAGGTGTTCATTCATGTGGATCAATGTTTCTGCACAAATAGGATCTGCAGTGTAATCAGGGCTATGCATCTATTCAGACAAGATAAAGCCTTATACTTACTACAAACAATGTCAGTGAAACAAAACTTGGAAATAACTTCCACTGCACAAAGTCTGTGTAAAATACATATGCATAAAATAAATCATCAACAGGTTTCCAATGAGTACAGCAGCAGATGGTTGTTCCTTTTCAACTTTTTTTTCTTGAAGCGTATGTGGTTTAAACAAAACTATCATTCTCTTATTCATTTTGTGATTACACATTTTATTCTTTACAGGGTTGAGTGAATATCTAAGCCCCTCCCATCAGTCGTGGTACCAGTCTGTTGCAGAATGCACACCTATAGACAGTTTGGAGAACAATAATTCACCAACAGCATCTTTTGGGGGGTGGGAGGAAACTGAAACAACCAAAGAAAAACCCACATGCACACAGGAAGGGCTCTCAGATTCCACATAGAAGGCATTTAAGTTGAGAACTGAATCAGAGAATCTCTTGCACCTCACTGCTCCATGGCAATGCTGTACATTGCCATCATACAGCCTCATTTATTTTATTTTTATTTATCATTTGTTGACTGGGAAAGTCCGACTAGGTTCCACACAGCCTGTTTTCAGCGGAGGCCCGGGTAGAAATGCTCCAGATGCATGTCTTTGGAATGTGGGAGGAAACAGGAGTACCCGGAGGAAACCCACGTGAACACAGGGAGAACATGCAAACTCCACACAGATAAAATGTCTTTCGGCTTTTCCGGGTTAGGGGTCGTCACAGTGGAACTCCGGTCTGATAATGATTGGCAGTGGATTTTTACGGTGCCAAGTTGCCAGCCCGACGCCCATCCTTCAAAAAAGGCACACCCATTCATGCACGCACCTACCTGCATGTCTTTAAACGTCACTCAACCTCATATCAAGGAAAAAACATCTCAGAGCATTAGCTTTTTTGAAAATAGTGATCACAAAAAACACTGCTCCTATAATTGAATTCTAAAGAAAAACATTATGTACATACCTCATCTATGATGCAAAGCACTGTACAAAAAGACATATACTGCCTCACATTCAGTGAAACAGTGATGTTAACTACATCTACATAAAGCAAACTGCATTGTGCAACTCATTCCATGGTGCATTACTTATATCTCCCCACTTTATGTTAATGGTTTCTCTTGTCTACATGCTTACTGTTGAGGACTTAAAAAAACGTCATGTTAAATTGTATTGATCATTTTCGAATCTAACAAAGTGACTCAAAATGTCTTGTCCATAATTCATTTGTTTTGAATACTCCATTTTATTTTGGTTAGTCATGAGTAATAAAGTCAGATTTTGTTCTGCCCATGTGTGAATGTGTGTGTGTGTGTGTGTGTGTGTGTGTGTGTGTGTGTGTGTGTGTGTGTGTGTGTGTGTGTGTGTGTGTGTGTGTGTGTGTGTGTTTGTCCCAGGTTTGGAAATTATTTTATTCCAAGACTTGTCTTTTTTGTAGTGCTGATAGACTCTCTGCAGGTTATTTTTAGTTGACCTTCTAATTATAGGACATTGTGAATCCTTTCATTCTGGATTTGTAAAGAAACAAATTTAGGAAGCAGAAAATAACACATGCTGGAGGATCTTTACAACAGGTCTTTCTTCTCCTTTAGTCTATTGCTTAGTGGGTCCTTTGTTTGACCTCGGTTTAATCCATTTCCATCTTGTTTTTGAGAATACTGAAGATGTAACATCCCATTAGAAGAATAATCAATTGCCAGCTGAAGAGTTCTGGAAACAAGAATTTCATTACTTTTCTAAAATATTTCTTATAATGAGCATCATTAAACCACTGCTTTAGAAATATACAAGTTACAGCGCATTTCTACTTGCATACCTGATCATATTATCTTATTATTTTGTTTTTCATAACTCAATATGAGGGCTGAGTAAAGGACTCACACTTAAAAGGCATATAGCTGTCACACAGCTGCTCTGCATAACAAATTAACAGAACAGAGAATAAAATAGTGTCAGTTCAAATTGTATGTGGCAGTATTAGACAACAATGAAAAAAAATGTAAACTAGTATAGCTGAAACAATAAACAGAAATCAGGAAATTAGACATTAATGCCATTATGCATTTAAAGAAGGATTTCAGCAAGTTTGAAAATATGCATCTGAATCTGTGTATCTATATTTGTGTATGTGTGTGTGTGTGTGTGTGTGTGTGTGTGTGTGTGTGCATGTGCTTTTGTGTGTGTGTGTGTGTGTGTGTGTGTGTGTGTGTGCGTGTGTGTGTGTGTGTGTGTGTGTGTGTGTGTGTGTGTGTCTTAGAAAATAAGGAAGATGCTTAATTTTCTTGCTCCTTAAAAAAGAATGACCCGATTGGCAAAATATTCTAAATAATAAAATGTCAAACCTGATACTTGCTTAGGAACTACACAGTAAAGTTACTTCCTCATTAAGCTTGTTGTTAAAATATTTTTACTAAAGGAATTATCTACATTAGCAAAGAAAATATGTAGGGTATTTTAAATGACATGTTAATGAAAATAATTTTCTACATCCAGTTATTGTTGGAATTTTTGGGGTGACTAATCTCACTAATTTCTGGGTAGTTGCTTAGAAACAGAAGCTTGGATGATCAGTGGGCAAACCCTTCTGTGAATCATGTCATTTAGTATACTGCTGGGGCAAAGGTCTTACATTCCTTCAGAAAGAGCATTCTTAATGAAAACACAGCATACAAAGTGCAACCAGTATAAAGACAGTGGAAGGGATTAAGAAACACTGTGGTATGATATTCTGAATAACAGGCATTAGCAGAGATGCATCCACCATAATTATAAGACTGTTTTCTATTAAAGAAATAACCTTTGCCCCATGCGCACATGAATCTGTAGTTACACACGCATGCTGTAGTATATTCAGATCTTCTGATTCATCCTGCTCATGTGAAAGCCAGTGTAGCGATGCAAAGTCTAGTAGCACCAAATGTTCTTTGCAGGCTGAAGCAGCTAATATAAAATAATTTTATTAATAAAATGAACAATATAGAAAATACATGTATGTAGTGGTTGCTATCCATCAATTCAATAATTATTTAGCAAGCAGTAATGAAATAAACTGCATGTATATTTTTTTAAATTCCAATGTTTTGGCAATAGTCATATTGCAGAAGAAATCGTTCTTTTCTAAGATATGCCATTTTTCTCTGCAGAGTTTAGATGTATTTCTGATTTCAATCTCTGTGGGATTTGTACATTATTTTCAACTTCTGTATTCATTTATTGATGTTTTCTAAGATGTATCATTTTTTCTATGCACAATTTCAATGAATTTCTGATTTCAGCTGTTGCGGGATTTGTACATTACTTTCCATATACGTAACATATTTATTTATTTATTCCTTATTGATGGGGTTGGTCCAAATATGTCAGAGTCCTCTTTCAGAGGAGATCTAAGAAGCTATTCTCACTGACTAGAAGAAATTTGGCCACAGAGCAATGGAACTTCCTCTACTCTTCAATAAGTAACATGAGATCTTTTTTTTTACCTCACTAAAAGAATCACAGGCCTAAAGCAGATGCCCTACGCTGACCGCCTTAAAATACTCCAGCTATACTCTGTCACATATCGTCTACTCAGAGGCGATCTCTGCTTAACATACAAGGCCATGTCAAACCCAGAGCTGTTGGACATGCTACACTTAAAGAAATCCCAATCCCTCAGAGTCACATGCTCCAGGGATCTAAACCTTGTCATCACAATAAACAAAACATGCTGGAGGGATAGGTTCCTGACCTAGAGACTCCTCAGACTCTGGAATAGATTGCCCATACATGTCAAGCAGAGTGCCTCTTTGGTCCTCTTCAAAAGGAACCTTGACGATTGGATGGGAGAAAGGAAATTCACCCCGGGGATCACGTCAGTCGCCCTGCTAGACATGGGTCTAGGGAAGTAAATAGTGTGGGAAGAAATAGCCGGGAATTGATATGACTAGGCTTGTATAGGCCCAAGGGCTGATAGCCTAGTACCAACCTATGAACCTATGAACCTATCTTTACATCTACTCAGGCTACTACCTACTCAGGCAAATGGGACCTTGGTTTAACATTTAATCCGAAGGATGATAAACTCAGGACCGCGGCAACCCCCTTATGTTGCATTGGAGTGCTGGTATTAGAAACTTTAATTACAGTACCTGCAGTGGGAACCTCCTGATCTGGGTCGCTATTGTTTTAGCGAATGCAATGAATTGCAAACACTGTTTAGTCGAACGTCATTACGCGAAATAGCAAAATACTGAAAGCACGGAATAGCAATTTTTTTTCCTAAGGAAAATAATCACTGGGCCGTTTTCAGGACTTTGACATTTCCTCCACTGTGGTGCATTTCCGGAATTGGTATAGTTAAGTTGGGTGGGTGTGGGGGGCAAAGCCCGCACTTTATTTTGTGTTTTGATTTTTTTTTATTTTATTTTTTTTATGCATCAGCGATTTCTTTTCACTGGGGAAAAAAATTGCTGATCCGTGTGTTCAACATTTTGGTTTTCGGGTATTTTTGGTCAATTATATAGCATTCACATTTCTGTGCGTTTGCTTATAATAATAAAGACCCTGCATCTGCCATCATCAAAGGCAATTGTCATCTGGAGTGCTGGTACTGGAAACTTTAATTAGTAACTGCAGTGGGAATACAACCCACAACCACCAATCTTCTGTCATCAAAGGCAATTATGCTACCCGTTGATCTGCCTTATCTTCAAAGATACACAAATAATCTAATTCCAATTTGATAAAGTGATGAAGTTAGCCAATCTGTGATAGGTAAGCTGAAATTTCCAGCAGAAGAGGCAGGTAACATGTTACAAAGAATAACTCCTAAAAAAGAAACTGAATAACTCTATTAAAAGAAGAATTACAAAATAAACCAAACTGTAATGATGATAGTATTGCATACTAATATACCAGTATTTAAACAGCACATTAATCTCTTCTCATCTTAATGTGTAATCAGGGCCACATTTTTCAAATTATAATTAGAGAAACATGTCCAAGACATACTCCCAGATTCTCAAAAGCTTGCACGGAGTGCAAGATTGGTGCAGGAGTTCAAGCAAGCAATATGTCTGCTGTGTGATCCAGGAACAGCCTGCAGGGGCATGCACGAGCACTCCTGCACTAATCCTGCACGGACTAAGCCACAGTATGCAAATCACTCCATTTGCTTGAGAAATCCATGCAAACGAGGTGATTTTGCAATACAGTCTGTGCAAAACTAGTGCTATCTACAGAAATGTACTCGGTTAGTAACCAAGTACATTTCTGCAAAATCCAAAACGGAGCTATGAAAGCTCCAAATAAAGGCTGCATATCATATAGAAAGCATGCCAGTGACCAAGTATAAGGCCATTGGCATTGCAAACATAAAAAAGTACAAAAATCAACTTTTTTTTAGCTGATCTCGGCTGTTTAAGAGTAGGGCAGTGGCACACAAATGGGATTGAGGGAAAAATAATAAAATAAACCCAAAATAAGCAGTCTAATTAAAATCACTGTTCTGCCATGCAAGTCAATGGCAAGCAGAAGACAACCTGGCCAGTGAGTAGTGGTTGCTAAGGGGGGAGGCTCAGTGTGAGACATGTAACTATGCATTAGCAGGCAATCCTATGCAAATGTGGGGAAGGATAGTAAATCCCAGTTTTCCCCAGCATGTGAGTCAGGTCCCAACAGTGTAAGAGTAGGAATAGCTTGGTGCAAGCCTAGAAGTTAGGTGACATCATGGGGGTGTGTGTCAAGCATACTGTAAGTGGATTGGAGCCCTGTGGCTTGGGTTTGCTCCTAGCTTAGCACAGCTAAGCTAAGGGTGTGTGTCTAAACTTGTTTAGTACTTTTTACAAAGCCTAAGCGGTGTGTGCACACTGTGCACCGTGTTTTACAGGCAGAAAACAGAGGTTAAACCAGGAAATAGCAGCAGTGTGCACATCTGAGCACTCTGTTTGTGTGGCGCGCACACGGGCTTAAACAGGAAGGCAATTGGAAGGGTAAACAGCAGTATGAAGGTAACCAAGGAGAACTAGCTTAGCTGGCAGGTGAAATGTATCAGAATCAGCCAATTACACAGATAGCAGACCAGCCCAGCCCAGAACACTACTATAAACTAAACAAACACCTTCCCCTCTGGTTTTTCCACACTCTATACCACCAGTGTAAACAAGCAGGGAACTTTTAACACTCACAACAGAAAACTGATAGGGGCTGCAATAGCTATCATACAACTTGTGGAAGAGGCTGAGGGTGGTGAGGATGCAAATGCTGTCGACCAACCAACACTGAGGAGACAGAGAAGACTGTACAGATCCAGGGCAACCTACCAGGGGCTGCATGAGGTGGAGATAGTGGAGTACTATAGGGTGGATATGGACCTCCTACAGCAAATTGTTGAGCTGTGCCAGCCACGCTTGACACACAGAACTAACAGGGGAACCCATCCCAGTGGATACCAAGGTATGTGTAGGCCTAAAAATACTAGCTACAGGTACCTTCCAAAGGCCAACTGGGGATATGATGGGGATTTCTCAGGCATCAGCATCCAGGGTACTCCACCAGTTCCTGGATGCCATGTCAGCATATGTTGGTGAGCACCTGTGTTATCCCAACACCCGTGAGGCACTGGCCAGCAATAGGCAACTGCTCCACCAAATAGCAGAATACCCTGAGGTAGTGGATGCTATGGACTGCATGCACATATGCATTAAAGCACCACCTGTGAGTGGGGTAGGGTCTACATCAACCGCAAGGACTTCCCCTCCATCAACTGCCAGGTCGTGTGCAATGCCCAGGGCATATTAATGAATGTGTGTGATGGCTACCCTGGAAGCTATCACATCTGGTTTTGCCAATGGGGACATCCCTCATGGTCACCTAGTGGGGGATGCTGGATACGCACTGTAGCCATGGCTGATGACACCCATCAGAAATGCACTCACACCTGAACAAGAACTCCATAATGAGGCACACGCACAGACCAGAATTATAGTAGAGCATGTATCTGGGATGCTCAAGTCATGGTTCCGGTGCCTGGACACATCTGGTGGAGCCTTGCAGTACTCACCAGCTACATGTACCCAAATTGTCCTTGTATGTGCTATACTACACAATATGATCCTGTGGAAACAGCTGCAGCAGGAACAGAATGGGGCAGAGCCACACAGCCCCCTACCATTACCAAGGCCTGCACATGCACAGAGTGATTTGGAGGAGGAACAATCTGAGCCTGCCACAGTAGGCAGAAGGAGGCGTGTCCAGTATGCTCTGGCCTTGGCAAAGAGGCAACGCATAGCACATACACTGACACAGGAGAGACCCAGGGAATAACACCTCTCTCCAACTCTCACATACAGTAAAAGGGATGCCAAACAATACACTGCCTGTGCCTAGCCATGTGTAGGGAGTGTAGTATGTGCATCCGACAAAGGCAGCCCTGCAGCACCACCCTCAATACTGGGACACCCACAAGGTAAGTGACTCACACATGCCAGTCAGGGGGGTCACATACCCAACAACAGTTACAGCCAGCAAGACAGGTGTAGACAAACCAAAACAAAGGCTGTGCTATGGCCTCTGAATGAGGCCTATGGGTAACCCCCCCCCCCCAAGGCCTACACAGACTGACTACAGCAGGTCAGGCAGTGGGATGTCAGTTCTGAAGGGTAGGAAGTCAGAAACTAGTATGCAGGTAATTAAAAGCTAAGATCTGCAGTACACTGGTATACTTCTAGCCAGCATGATAGGTAAGACTACAGACTGAAACGGAGTACCTGACATACCAGTTCAGTCCTAGCAAATGTGTACAAGTGTCAGGTGTGCCCCACCCATCCCACGCAGAAATGTAGTCACAGTCAGGTGTGCTCCCCCCAATCCTGTGTAGAAATATAGTAACAGTCAGGTGTGCCCCCCCCACAATCCTGTGTAGAAATGTAGAAATAGTCAGGTGTGCCCCCCTCATCCTACATAGAAATATAGTAACAGTCAGGTGTGCCCCCCAATCCTGTGTAGAAATGTAGAAATAGTCAGGTGTGCCCCCCATCCTATGCAGAAATGTAGCAACAGTCCATGCCAAATGATTGACAGATACCCTTAGAGACAGCATGCTACCTGTAGGTGTACAACACAAAGGTCAGCACTGCAGTACAAACTACCTGGACTCAATCCACACATTCAGTAGAGACGGCCATACTGGACATGCCCACACACTTAGAGTAATGAAGGCAATGTCAGTCAACAACATACTGAAAGGTCATACTGGGCATGCTCACACACTTAAACACATGAAGGCCATGTCTGCAAACACCAGTGGACCAGACATATCTGGCAGCTGCAGATGTTAGTGCAGACACTCCTCAGTATGCACCACACATGCTTTGCACACACAGTGGATAGGAATACAGGCATATATGTAAGGACAACACACTGTAATAAGCCAAAGGTAGACATACATAGATGTGTGGAAGAGGGTGACTGTGACAAGGAGCCATCCAGGGCTCTCCCAACCAGCACACAGTCAAAGGGCCACAACCACACGAGGGTCTGATGTCACACACTGCAGATACTAGCCACCGGTATCTGTCAGCATTACAGACTATGTGGTGCACGTGCCAGCTGTGCAACATGACTGTTCAAGGAAGTACTCATCTAGCAGCTGTATACACATACCTGTGGAATATAACCCAGGTTGTGCCCACATGTGGCATGTCAACCCCTAGATGAATGAGTTATAGCCCATGCACACACACTGCCCTCCCCATAGCCCCAGTATGACAAGCCTGCTGAGGTCATCTACTGTGAAATACACCTTTGAAAGAGTTGTATTCCAGTAATCTCTGTGGTGCGTCCCATAAGTGCATACTGCTGTAGTGTGATAAAATGGTTAGGTAGGAGTTCAGTTCCCAGACATGGCAACTGTGTGTGTTTGTGTGTGTGTTTGTGTGTCTGTCTGTGTAGAGAACAATGCTTTTAGGATAGTCACACTCCCTACAATTCAAATGCTCATCTTTGACAAGGCTGCTGATGTCATCCACCTAGAAATACACCTGTGGGTAGCTATAGCCCAGTAATCTCTGTAGTGTGTCCTGTGACTGCAATCTGCTGTAGTATGATACATTAGTTATGTAGATGTTCTAATTCCAGACATGGCAGGTGTGTGTCTGTCTGTGTTGAGAGCAATGTTTTTAAGGTAGTCACACTCCCTACAATTCAAATGTTCATCTTTGGCAAGGCTGCTGATGTCATCCACCTAGAAATACACCTCTGGGAAGAAAGTAGCCCAGTAATATCCATAGTGTATGCCCTAACTGTATACTACTGTAGCTTGATATAGACCTCTGTTAGGGGTTCTATACCCACGCATATCGGTTGTGGATGTTTTGTGTTTGTTTCAATGTCTGTGTAGGGAGCAATGCATTTTAGGCTAGTCACACTCAGTACATGTCCAATGGCCTACTTTGGCAGTCCTGCTGATGTCATCCAATGTGAAACACACCTTTGGGGAAAGAGGCTTTTAGTAATCCCTGTGGTGCGTCCTACAACAGCTCTATGCTGTAGTATGATATAGAACTCTGTTAGGGGTTCTATACCCACACATGTTGGTTGTGTGTGTGTGTTTCAATGTCTGTGTGGGGGGCAATGCATTTTAGGCTAGTCACACTCAGTACATGTCCAGGGGCCTACTTTGGCAGTCCTGCTGATGTCATCCAATGTGAAATACACCTTGGGGGGGAAGGAGTACTCCAGTAATCTCTGTGGTGCCTACTATAGATGGGTAGTACTGTAGTGTAATGAACTAGTTAGGTAGGGGGGTTCAACTCCCAGACATGACATGTGTGTGTGTAACTTGTATCCTGTGTGGAAGTGGGTGTGAGTGGGTCCAATGTGTGGTAGGTTTTGCAAATGTCTTTTATGGTGGCCCTATATCACAATGTCCACTGTACAGGGGTAACAAGTGTGAAATAGCCAAGAGGCTGGGGTGCAAATCCATACCCATACATGTGACATCACAGCTAGGCAATCACAGTTAGCAACCCCAGTATTACCCAGAGCACACTTTCAACCCATGTCACATACACACACACACACACACACACACACACACATGCCGAGGCAACATTCAGTATGTGTGTAGTACACTGCACATTGGCGACTAATAGTAACTATGGAGTGATTACTGTAGCCTACAGAGGGCATGGCACCCTGTCCATCTGTCCAATAGGCACATACATGCTGACAGTGCACCATCCCAATGTTCCCCACTGGACACCTGCAACACCTGTGGTGCCATCACATGTGACCCACAAAGGATATACCATGCCTGAAAACATGCCCTGTATGGACAGATGCCACTACTGCCAGGGAATGCCATTATGCATGCTATCAATGTAGGGGCAGGGATAACCTGCTGTCCATTACTAGTTCCTGCCACAGGTGGCCAAGACTGGCACATCTGATGATAATCTGTGTACACAACATGGGCTCAACACCCCAGGTACAGTTCCACATGTCACTGTTCATGCATGTGGGAGGTGTGCACATCCCAGACACCGTCCATGTCATGGACTAGAGAACACGTACATGGCAAGCGATGCGCAGCATTGGCCACATGCAATAGCCACCCAGGTGACTGGATGGTGGATACAATACCCACCTGTGTGGGCAAATGCAGAAACCACAGGCCAGAGCCATAATGCAGACCATTGTCATGTGGCCTGATGCCCATCACCTAGCCTTGTATAGCCATCTGGCACAGTCGACCACCACATACCCATGCAGAAATGCACCCATGCATGTCAGTACTGGCACTCTGTGTGTTTTTGTGTATGTTGTATGATGTGTATGATCACATCCACACTCACTACAACCCCCAGTGGCATACTGAAGCATGCTGTCTGATGTCAGACACATCCCCATACCCGTTGCCCATATAACCTCTGTATGACCCATGTGGTGCGTGTGATACCTGCAGAGTAATGTGTTGTGGCAATCTCACTAGGGATGAGCTGTATCCCTGGCCCTGCCAAGTGTGTCAATGTGTGTGCGTCCCTGTGAGAGTGTGGCTGTGTTGACGCTGGCACCTGTTCATGTGGACAGGCATGTGTACATCACCTACAGTATAGCTACCATGTCCCTGTTGCAGATGCCACTCACCATCACATATATGTTCTGCAGACTCCACAACAGGTAACTTATGTGGCGCATCCAACAACTGCATAGGACTGTGATAGCACTACATAGTCATCAGGGGTTTGATACCCTGTGCTGGTAGGTGTGTGACACAAACATGCTTAGGTTTTACTCTTCCACCCCTCCCTGACTTGTCGATGCCTCTGTCTGCCTCTCTTACTCCCTCACTGGTGGATGTGGAGACCCATATCTGCTTTTCTTAGGCAGCAGCATGTGTATTTTAGGTAATGTTCATGATGAGCTGATGGCCTCTGCATGAATTGCAGCTCTCCCCTAGCTGATTGCATGTGGAACAGCTGTGGTAACATTTCCATAGCCAAGTGCATGGAAACACACTCCAATATCTAGGACCATCATGTTTGTGTTGGTCCTTTTCATTCACTGTGAGCAGGAGCTTGTTCTGTTGTTTGGCAAACAGCATCTTAGATGGAGTGGGGATTTACCTCTGACAACATACACTGTGGAAAGAGGCCAACACGCAGGAGGGGGATGTGTCTGACCTGACTACAGACTGTAAGTGCTGCTATACTGCATTCAGAGTAATGTTGGTTTAACAGGGTGTGTGCTGATATGACTGTCCTACATGTATGAATACCTGACATATCGGTTGTATGTTCATGAGGACTCCCCATCTGTAGAGTCAGCTGCAGACTGGGCAGTGTGTGGTGCCTTTGGTGTCATGTTTTACCCACAGAACATGTATCTGTGAACTGCAGAAGGTAGTGTGAGGATTGCAGTCTGTAGATGGTGAAAGCCATGACACTTACTGACTTCATAGCCCTCATAGGACATATGTTGCAACAGACCTTGTTACAACAGTAAATGTATGATGTTATCACTGCAACATGACAATATTGGCCCTGTGTGTGTGCTTCCAGCCACAACTCAGTCAACCTTTGTACATATGTCATGTCTTAAGAGGTGCATATGTGCTGTACACCATAATTAGTGTCATCATATTTGATAACAAGCCAGTGAGGTATCAGACTGCTACACATGTTATGTACAGTAGGGGCTATATTTTATGACATAACCTGGATGTACTGTGGTTGCCTATACAGTACTGAGGTCTGTGTACTTATGGTGAATGTTGACAGTGTGTGTTTTGTTAAAATGTACCTTGGCCTGTGTACAGACTGTGGTAGTTGTCATCATCCTAGGTCCCATCCTATCTGATGTTACATGCTGCTCCACTGTATGTTACCATATTGGCTTACATGTTTGTAGGGCCATACACACACACACACACACACACACACACACACACACACACACACACACACACACACACACACACACACATGTCCCATACCACAGTCAGCCATCAGACCAAACTGTGTAGCGGCCCAGTATATGTAGGGTTAGTGTGTGAGTGGCACATATGAGGATGGTGTTGAACAGATAGTCCATATACTGTAATATCATGCTAGCTTGCCATATGTGGTTGTGGCTGTGTTCTCATTGGTTGTGGTTATGCATTTTCACACAGGTGTATCTTACCCTGTGTTGTGACATGCCTGTACAACCTGCTATATATACAGGTACATGTGCATTCCCACATAGGAGCTGTAGCCCAGTATTGAGCCAGTCTGCCTGTAGCCTGCACAGTGCATTGTTACATGCCTGGCAGCTTAGTGTACTTAGCCAGTGAGTTGTCATGTGCAGATACTTTCCAGATGTACTGCTGCTGCCAGGCCTCCCTTAACAGTCATGTATATCAGACAGAGCAGTGGGATGCTGTACAGATGTATGTCAATATCTAGTGAGTTGTATGTGGCCATGGCACCCCTGTACTGGCGGTTATTATGTGTCAGGCCAGACAGGGGTGTGTGAATGCATAACCTATGGTGGAATATGTATACCAGTCATTATATGTTATACCCATCTACATGGCTGTTAACATCCATATTGTCAGGCATGGTACACATGTTTTGCACTAAGGGGTTCTGTGTATACCTCTGGCCTGTACAGTTTGTCAGAATGTCCACACATATTGGTCAAAATCTCTGCTGCAGTTGACAGGGGCAGGACTTGCTAGCAGTGGTACTTTACTATGATATCCTTAGGATGTCTGTCAGTAGACAATGGCGCACATGTGGAAAACAGATGTGACCTCCCACACACACCATGTCGGTGAAGACTATTCCAATTACAGTAGCAATAGTATATAGAACTGTAGTAGTACACAAATAAAGGTTTACCATTTCTGCAAACCTGAGTGGGGTTTTTTGTCCTATGACCTCTCAGTGGGTATATGTTGCAGGCAATGATTTTCATTTGCATGGGTGGCCCATACAGTGACCAGGTGTTCAGGTGTGAACTATAGGCATAGTGGCTGTTCCATATTTTGTGCACCTTCTACATATGTATTTTACTGCACATATATCTGCGTCTGTATGTGTAGTCACATGTATATCTAAATATATGGAAATATATATATATATATATATATATATATGTGTGTGTGTGTGTGTGTGTGTGTGTGTGTGTGTGTGTGTGTGTGTGTGTGTGTGTGTGTGTGTGTGTGTGTGTGTGCGTGTGTGTGTGTGTGTGTGTGTGTGTGTGTGTGTGTGTGTGTGTGTGTGTGTGTATCTGTATCTGCATATATATGTCTGTGTATATGTATCCTGGGGATGTTGATAGCTTCCACAATTTACATTTCCTATGGGAGCCAGACTGTACTGCATGATATGTTACCAATATCAGCCTGACATCATACAGGTGAGATGTAGCACTGTTAACATCTTGTGCCCATGTCATGTCAGGTCCTGGTTATGGGATCTGCAACACTTAGTGTATTGCAAGGCAGACGTGTTTGGCTGTGGGGGGATATGCCTATTTGTACAAGATGTATATTGTTTGGGGCCTCTCAAACCCATTAACGGTGCATGTGGACATATTTGTTTTTGTTAATCTACCATTGCTATCTACAGATGTATGACCACACATATATATATATATATATATATATATATATATATATATATATATATATATATATATATATATATATAAAACTATGTTCACACATATATATATATATATATATATATATATATACCTACATAAATATATATCTGTGTAAATATATGTACCTTGCTGTGTATACATAGATATATAGGTGTACATATATATATGTCTCGATGTAGGCATTTGCATGTATATATGTTCATATATATTTACATATATGTATATATTTCTAAATATATATATATATATATATATATATATGTATATGTTGTATCTGTTTAGATATTAATATATGTATACGCACACATAAATCTAGATGTTGGTATACATTCTCTGTACTGTTGCATAACTGGACTGAATGATATGTTTCTGAAAAAATCAGATTTGTATATATCTTACATGGCATAGTGGTAAATCACTTTGTCTATGGTGTACAGGGTCCTGGGCTTGAGCCTTGCAGAGGCTGTTTATTTTTGTGCTGGGCAGAACACAGGCCATTGGATACAGAGTGATTAAGGCACTTTAAAGCAATTGTAAGTGGGTTTGTGTGGGTTTGCGTGGAGCTAATCACTGCCAACTACTGGTTACAATTTCTTATACTCTGTTAGCTTCTGAATTGCTTGACCTGTGCAGGCAGTGTTTACCCCCACTCAAACAGGTTTAAGCCTGCTTACTGCTGCTTAAAATGCTTGCTCCCACTTACCCCCTGTTAATTTCTTTAAAATAAAAGAAAATGGGGTTGATAGGAGAGTGGTGAAAAAGGGGCACAAATAGGGAAAGACAGTAGGTAAAATAGCCAGGGATGTGCAGGAAGGGTGTAGGGATGGTCCATAGCTGCCCATTTCTTCTACAGCAACAGCTGTACACATACACTGAATTTGGAGGTAGATTTGGACATTCAAACCCCTGGGTGGTGGTGAGGACAACAATAATTTGTTGTGATGCCAATTAGACCAGATTACTTGTGTCCAGTGGACACGTGTACAAAATGGACAGCTGTATATGGGGTGATATTTTTTGTGGGACGAGATTGCCCTTTTTTTTCAGGTGAGAGCTGGATGTTGGGGAGGGGTAGTAGGTATATGTGGGGAGGTGGGTTGGGTAGGTTAACAGATAAGACAAACAAGACACATACAGGGGTATATGACACATTTGAGGGGTAAACATCTTGGATGGGGAGGGGTGTTTGGAAGTCACAAACCCATGAGCCCCCAAATAGAAACAGTGGGATTGAGGTCCCCATCCATGAGCAGTCATCGCTGCACCTTCACGGCCCCAAAGGTGGCTGTGCTGGGGCTGGGTAGGAAGGGGCAGGCTCACCCTCTAATTGTGCCATGCGGTCCTCAAGCTGGCATAGCTGGTCTCAAATCTCCCTGTCGAGCTCCCTATGCACCACAGCCTGGACCGGACAGTGGGTGATAGGTACGTCTTCGCCCCCACTCCCAGGGGGGGCGAGACCCATCTCCTGAGGTGGTTCCACCTGAAGGTGGTGCAGGGCCAACAGAGGAGGAGGTCCCAGGCTATGCCCCAGACGTGCTGGTGCCCGGTGCCATGGCCAGTTGAGGTGGGACAGGTGGGTCCGCTGGGACCTGCCTTCCCATACGAGCTATGGTGTTGCCATTTTAGGACAGATATCGGTTAGTAATAGTCAATAGCATTCAGGATTAGTTATAACAGCATGCATAGGTATTCCCATTAACCCAAGACACCAGATTTACAACAGTTGCATGGTGAGCAGAACACATGCATATATGGGACAACAGTGGCCATTATGACAACATGCAGGCTTCATTGATGGCAACAGGCCACCAATATGGGAATATAGTAACATGGCACATGCATAGAACCAAATGTGAATATTTATAAACCAATATGACATATGTCCCAACAAAAGAGTGGAGTGTACACATAGCTATTTAGGTGTGTAATTAGGTTATTGTTGCACAATAAGTATCCTTTTCTTTGCATTTAAAGAATTTTTTGATTATATCTGCTTTATTTTCTGAAAAAGAAAACAAAACATATACTTGTTTCTCGCCTTTCTAAGCTATTATAGTTCAGTTTTTAGGTTAAGTGCTGAATTCAGGGCTGTTACAAATCTCTGTGTTTGCCCATAACTTGCTTAGATAGAAGGAAGTTTCTCTGTTCACCTGTGAGAGAAGGGAGCTTTGAGAAGCCTATCTGTCCCTGGAGGAGTGGTTTCAGCCCAGAAATTAGTAGTTTATTGGTAATTTTGGGCTCTCTTTCATTTCCCTGCTATATATACCGCATTTGCCTGGTTTTGCATGTCAGGCAGCACTGGTTAGCTAGGTTATAACTATTCCCAGCTCCACAAAGTCTCCTCTTCAATTTTTCCCTTGGAACTAGACAAACTTTCAACTTAAGCACTCAAGCCATTAATTTCTCTGCCCAGCACATACTCAAAACTCATAGCAAGCACTTATGAACCCTAGCACTAGGCCCTCCTATAATGTACAGGACAAGGCTCTCTATTCAACCTTACCAGGCATTCAGTAAAACAGTTCACTGTACCTATCCAGGCATGTCCAAAGGGCAGTTTTAGGCGTGCTCTCCAGTACAACTGGTGAATCTGGGCATTTTGAGGCAATGTTACAACTGCCTCATGTACACAGACAACCCTCTCCTCCTACCAGCAAACACTAATACGTGTGAGAGATGCAGTTATACAGCCAAACTGGAGGCTAAGCTCTCTCAACCCAAGGCTGGATTAGACAGTCAAGAGGAGAAGGCAAATACTTGCATCACACCACCAGTCTCACATAGACCCATTAAGCCAGCACCGGCAAAAAACACACATAAATACACAAAAACATACTTGGAGGCTCTAAATAAAAATCTACAAAAGCAAAAGAGACCTCCAAAGCAGACATCCAAGCAACCTCCACCCCCCAACACAAATCATGAAACACATACTTCACAAAACCAGTGTGCCATGCAATCACAGCCCTTCAGACAAAATAACATACCCAACATACTACTAATAGGCGACTCTATAGTCAGGCACACTGACGTCCCACTCACTAGGCTGAATAAGGAGAAGGTTACTGTTAGCTGCCTGTCAGGTGCCAGGATCTGCCACATAACACAAGCACTCAGGTCATTCCAGAACAAGTACAAATACATCTCTGTAATTGTCCATGCTGGTGTGAATGACCTACGTCGTACGTCCCTGGACTACATGAAAAGAGACATGGAAGAGCTCTCTGATCTTGTAGCCCAGGCTGGTATGACCCTGACCCTGTGTAGCATCCTGCCCTCACCAAGAATGATACCACAGTGTAAAGAAAAAATGATCAAGTTCAACAATTGGCTAAGTTTCTGGTGTCATTCAAAGGGGATCCAATGTCTGTCCTCCTGGGATGACTTGATCGACAAGCCACGCTGCTTCACTAGAGATGGCTTGCACCTGTTACCCTTTGACTTTCGAATACTGGCCAAGGCTCTTGCCATGCCCATAGTGCTTTTTTTAGGCAAGGCTCAAAAGACAAACCTACCACCATAAATAGCATAAGTAACAAAAAACTGAGGGTAATGCTACTCAGTGCCAAAAGTCTAAACCTCAAAGTGCACGCACTTGAGGCACTCCTCTGTATGGAGAAAATCTATATATGTGCAGTAACAGAAACCTGGTTTAATTCTCCAGACAGCACCCCAGCACTACCAGGCTACAACTCATACCAACCATACATTTCGGCCACAGAACCCAGACCGAAATACAAAAGGCGGGGGCATATTCATATTCATCAAGGATACCCACACCTCCAGGTTAGTGGCACAGCACAATGCTTCATAGATCATCCATGTGCAACTAACAACGGGCAAAACTGCAGTTCAAATTTTAGCTTGCTACAGATCACCCAGCATGTCCCAGGACCCCCATTCCGCATCTCTGGAAACACTGGGAAATATAAAGGTCCTACCAAACACCATAATATTAGGTAATTTCCATTACCCAAACTTTAATTGGGAGAGCTATTCAAGTACTAACTCTCTTGCCCAACATTTCCTAGAATTTATAAACTCAAACGCCCTGGATCAACTGGTCAACACTGCCACCAGGGGTGACAACATATTGTACCTGGTCATCACAAACATGGGAGACTGGTGCTCCACACCAGAGGTCAACCCCTCACTGGTTAGATCTGACCATAAAAAAATCACTTTGGATATCCACATTCCGCCCCCAGCCCCGGACAAGGAAACCAATGTGATACACTTTTCAAAAGCAAACTTCACGTTACTTAAGACCAAGGTGGAAAGTTTCAAAGCCCCCATGCTAAAGAATAACATTGTCCAAGTTGCAAAATCCTTTACTAATGCATTCTACAGGCACCTATAAGAATGCACGGATCGTGCTATCCCAAGCAAAACCAAGATTCACTCCTCCAAGAAAAGGAAACCAGTCTGATGGACTCCTGCCATAAACAAGCTATACAATAGCAGGAGAAAACTAGTACAGAAAAGAGTAAAATCCCAAGAAGGGAAGACATGCATGATCAGTATCAGCAAGAAACTACGATCCCTCATAAAATCATCCAAGGCGAGTTTCGAAAGAAAAATTGCCAAGGACTCCAAAGATAACCACAAGGCATTCTTTAGCTATGTCAAGAATCTAAGTGGCAATGCTCAGATCTGCTCAGAATTAGTACAGAATGGTACAAAATACACTGGACCGATCAATACTGCCAACATCCTGGCAGACAGGTTCAGTGCAGACTTCACCCCCCTCTTACCCCCAAAAGGGCCCATAACCATACCAGAAGAATGTAGATCTCCTGAAATCACAGACACTCATTTTAAAACAGCCCTCTCCAAAGCCAAAAACACAGCATCAATGGGACCGGACGGTGTCCCAGGCTGCATCCTACATGAGATCAAAGGTGAACTAACCCCTCACCTAAACACACTGTTTAAACTCAGCCTCTCCACAGGTTACATACCCATAGACTGGCACACAGCAACAGTTATTCCACTCCACAAAGGTGGAGCCACAACAGATCCCGGGAACTATCACCCTATAAGCCTGACTAGCTTGGTCTACAAGGCCATGGAGTGCATCATCATGTAACTCATTAACAGAGACATTAGGAACCTCCAAACACTGGACCCTGCCCAGTTTGGCTTTGTTAAGGGCAGATCATGCCTCCTAAACCTGGTGGACTTCTTTGAGACAGTTACCAAGGCTATAGATGAGGGAAAGTTGGTACACACAGCCTACCTAGACCTCGTAAAGGCCCTTGACACCATTCCCCATTCTGGTATTATAGACAAGCTCACCAGCCTAAACTTAAACCCTTACGTCACAAGATAGGTTGCCAACTGGCTCACGGACAGAATCCACATGGTAAGAGTTGCGGGAGCTAGGTCTGACTCTAAACCCGTTATAAGTGGTGTTACCCAGGGCTCAGTCCTAGGAGCTCCTTCTGTTTGGCATATACTTCTCAAAGGTACAGGCAAGCATAGGAGGACTATGGCTGACCAAGTTCACAGACAACTGCAAACTAGGGGCTATAATTGACTCTCTGGCTGACACAGACATCCTCCAAAAGGGTCTCGCTGAGACAAACACCTGGTGTCAAAATCATGGCCTCAAGCTAAATGCCAAAAAGTGCATAGTCATCCCCTTTGAAAAAAACAAAGTGCCAACAAACTACCACATAGGTGGTAGTCCCCTAAATATGGAAGACATAATAAGGGATCTGGAGTCCCAAGTAGATAGTAAACTCTCCTTTGATAATCACATTGCCAAAGTGGTTAGAAAATCCTTCTACGTGGCACACCTTATCACAAAAGGGTTTGCATCCAGATCAAAAAAGGTCATTGTGCCCCTCTATTCATCGCTCATCAGACCCATCATAGTGTACAATGCCCCATTTAGGATGTATCTTACAAGACACCTGCAACAGCTGGAAAGACCACAGAAGAACCTCACCAAAAGGATCACTGGCCTCAAACAGATGCCCTATGCAGCTCGACTGAAGAAACTCCAGCTGTACTCGGTTGCATACCGTCTACTCCAAGGTGATCTCTGCCTGACATACAAGGCCATGTCTAACCCAGAACTGATGGACATGCTCCACCTAAAGAAAAGCTTATCCCCTCGAGCCACACACTTTAGGGATCTAAACCTCACCACAACAATAAATAGGACGTGCTGGAGGGATAGATTCCTGTCACAGTGACTTTCCATGCTTTGGAACAAGATTCCAATCTACATTAGGCAGAGTTCCTCACTAACACTCTTCAAGAGAAACTTGATGAGGAGATGGGAAACAGAAAATTTACCCCGGGGATCACTTCAGTGGTTCTGCTGGACAGAGGCACAGGGAACTCATCTAAGGGGGTGGCAAAAGCCAACATATTCTCGATAGGCTTATAAATGCCTTCGGGCAGATAACCTAGTACCTACCTATGAACCTATGAACCTATATGGTGGGGGAGAGAGAGAGTGGTCAATTAACAACTAATATGTCCCTGTAGTTTTCACAACTTTCTTAGTCACTGCAGTGATCTGTCCCTTACATGTATTATTACACTACTCAATGGCCTTACATCGTACAATGGTATGTTTGTAGATTAGTATATACGTGGACTGTGTCTTACATATAGTCTACACCTCTTACCCGTTATAGCTGTTGAGAAAATATTTTTAACACTACCTGACAAATTCTAAACATACTCTCAGATTCCATGCTTAAAAAAGTATATGAGTGAACTGTGTTGTAACTACAGTCTACACCTCTTACCTGTTATAACTGTGGAGGGAACTTTGTTAACACTACCTGACAAATTCTACACATACTCTTAGATTTCATGCTTATAGAAAAGTATATGAGTGAACTGTGTTGTAACTACAGTCTACACCTCTTACCTGTTATAACTGTGGAGGGAACTTTTTTAACACTACCTGACAAATTCTACACATACTCCCAGATGCCATGCTTGTAGAAAAGTATATGAGTGAATTATATTGTACCTATAGTCTACAACTCTTACCTGTTATAGCTATGGGGAAAATCTTTGTTAACACTACCTGCAGATTCTACACATACTCCCAGATTCCATGCTTTAGACAAGTATATGAGTGAACAGTGCTGTAACTACATTCTACACATCTTACCCATTATAGTTGTGGAGGGAACTTTGTTACCACTACCTGACAGATTCTACACATACTCCCAGATTCCATGCTTGTAGAGAAGTACATGAGTGAACTGTGTTGTAACTACAGTCGACACCTCTTACCTGTTATAGCTTTGGAGGGACATTTGTTAACACTACCTGACAAATTCTACACATACTCCCAGATTCCATGCTTGTAGATAAGTATATAAGTGAACTGTGTTATACCTACAGTCTACACCTCTTTCCTGTTATAGCTGTGGGGAAAATCTTTGTTAACACTACCTGACAGATTCTACACATACTCCCAGATTCCATGCTTGTAGACAAGTATATGAGTGAACTGTGCTGTAACTACAGTCTACACCTCTTACCCATTATAGCTGTGGAGAATTATTTGTTAACACTACCTGATGAATACTACACATACTCCCAGATTCCATGTTGATGTTATACACATACCTAACAATCCATTATTGCACACACTCTGATCAAGGCTTGACAGGATGCAGGTGCTAATGTGACATATTTTGGAATAGCTGTCATACGCTTTGGGTGAGATGCTACAATGACAGGTTTGCTTTCATATGCATTTTCTTTTTATGTTCAGGTCTCACTATCCATTATATGTCAGTATAAGCTGCCTACATTTCTTGGATCATCTCACTGATTTGTCAGGGGAACAGGTTACCGGGCAGCAGATGTGGGCCATTTATCTGGACATGCTGGACAGATCAGAGCAGTTGAGGGGTATGAGTATGCATACTGCTTACTACCTGAACATTCTGCCACAGTCTGTACAGTTAATGGTTATGATTATGCTTACAGCGTACTATCTGAACATTCTAGCAAAGTTTGTACAGTTGTTGGGTCTAATTATGCATACAGCTTTCTATATGAACATTCTCACAAACTCTGTACAGTTGTGGGTTGTGATTATGCATACAACTTACTACCACTCCCGGGATTCAAACCCCTGCTGTGTATAGTAAAAATATTACAGCTGACATCACATTACATTGTGCTATCAGGGAATTGGTGCGAAGGATTCCAATGGTTTCTAGGTCTCCCTCAGTTGTTCTATATGACTGACCTCTTGAGACTTCCAACATTGTTATACTGAACTCCCTACACATTTTAACTGCGTTCAAAAGAGTGGGTAATACTGCTTAATACAACAGTACTATTTATAGAATGCAACACTACAATGACATATGAAAGCAGAAGGTACACAAGCACTCCAGGGGTTATACTTTTATTCACAAGATATTACACCTTTATTTCCACACAACCTATATGACAGTCTTCCTGCCGTATTGTCTGGTTTATTCAGTACATCCCATATACAATACATTTTTATACTGGTACAACACGTTCTAGAACTGTTATATTTTTTTCTTATGACAGTGCATGCAAGATTATTACTAACCTGCCTCGCGACACAGCCTTTGCAGCCTAGCACCATGGGCTTGCTGGTTCGCAGCTTGCTCATCTGCAGCTGTCAGGGAAATATAGTGATATTTAGCCATTACCTATCCATAGTATACACAAGCTAGGCAATCATTATCTATGTAGTACTTAGTGCTGGGGCATCGGCCATCTGCCTTGATTCTTGGATCCACTGCTCCAATAGATGACCCCTCTGCCGCTTCAGGTCAGCATGGTGATGCCTGACCTGCTCACCAGTCCGGGGGATACCAGTGGCACTGGCAAGGTCACGGGCGAGACTGTCCCAAGCATCCACTTTATACTGAGAGCCCTGGTACTGGCCCTGCAGTAGACTCTCCTCATAGTGTTTTACCAGAAGCCATACAATGAATCTGAACTCCTGGGTGCCCCAGCTCTGCGCTCTAAATCGAGTGTCTTCCCCAACTCCAGCCATTCTGCCTACAGTAGGGAGCTGCAACCAGTTATGGGAATTATTGGCACCTGTGGGATTTAAATATGCCTGATTTCCCACACTTTCCTGAGATTGGATGGTTTTGAAAAGGCTAAGCTATATGCACACCTGCTTACCTAATGTTGGCATTGCTTAAAGGGGTATACCACTGGACAGATTGAGTTAACCGGCCTACATATTGCTTGCACCACGTAAGCTGAGCTGTGCAATGCTTAGCATTGCTTAATATTTAATTAACAATTATATTTTCCTTTTGACATTGACTTATTATTTGTTACATGTTATATCTGTGTCTGGTATCTGTGATCCATGTGTACATACACTGTATGGGGTTCTGGGGACTTCAACACTTTATTACAATAACACCTCACATCTGGACTTACTGCAGTACTCCAGTTCACATATTTATGTTATGCAGCAGGTTATACAACATCACACTGTACATGGATTCATTTCACATGTTCAGTTTGATTTTCCTATGGTGAGGATTTGTTTGTTGAAACCTCAAGCTTAGGTACTGCTTTGATGACTTAGTGGTTAACTACTGTCACTCTAGTATGCAGGGTCCTGGGTTTGAGCCTTGCAGAGGCTGTTTATTTTGTTGCTGGGCAGAACACGGGCCATTGGATACAGAGTGATTAAGGCACTTTAAATCAGTTGTAAGTGGGTTTGCATGGGTTTGCGTGGCGGTAAATACTGCTAACTTCCGGTTACAGTTTCTTACACTCAGCTTCTAAATTGCTTAGTCTGTGTAGGCAGTGCTTACCTGCATGCAAACACATTTAAACATGCTTACTTTTGCTTACATATGTTTACTACTGCTTATTTGTGCTTAAACCTGCTTACTAGTGCCTTATTTATTATGACACTGACACTTCACATCTGCATTTCCTGCAGTACTCCAGTTTATAAATATATGTTATTTAACGGGTTTTGCAACAAAAATATTGGTTATAACGTATTTTGCCATGTAAAATAAACTGTGCTGCTGTGGGACTCGAATCGGGAATACCTGCTTATTAGGCAAATACTCTGCCCACCACACTATTGCTTTGCTGCTTAATTTGCATATATCCTCCTTGTTATCCTCTTCAGCCTTTTAAGCTGCTTTAACCGTAGCTAAGCGATGGGCACACCTGTGCACCTAAGGTTAGCTGTACTTGGATTTAAAAAAAAATAAAGGGGTTCCTTCATTTGATTTTTATGTATTGTTGCTGCTGTACACATGGGGAACTGTTGGTGGGGATTTGCAAACACTTATGAGCGATTGTGCTCATTTCTTACCACTTTCTGCTGTTCTACATTGCAGGGGCATGTTTATTCTCAGAGCCCTTCTCTCAGACACGTCCCCCCTGCACTCGTACACTCTCGGTGTAAGCCTAGGAGCTCGGGCAGCGTGCCTTTATGAATATGCATGGCACACTGCCGTCCTGCTCCTAAACAGGTGCTTCTGTGCAGGACTAAGCTAGTCCTGCATGGAAGATTAGTGAATCTGGCGGATAGTTATGCCATTTTCTCAGTTATGTCACTGCAATTCTTAAAATAAGTGCAGTGCCCACTAAGAACTTGACATTAGATTATATGCTTTGTACCTGATCATTGAACCTCTACACAGACATCACTTTAGCTGTATTTAATCATATATTATTCTTCACTGCCACATTCCATTAGTTATTTCCCCAAATGTCTGAATGCAATGTAAAATTATTTCATTATCTGTTGCACACCTAGCCTGCATAGAGGTTCACACCTCCTTACATCTGAAGACTTCCTGTCTGAACAGCTTTCAGAGGAGCTAAAATTCAGAGAATGCACTTTGCCAACCTAGCTTTAAACAAATGTGTATATCTCAAAAATGATAAAAGTTAGTAAAAAAAAATAAAATACAAATGTTATTCAGCACACACTCCACTACATCACAGTGATATTAATAATGATTCAGACATAATAATTTTATATTTAATAAGTAATAAGATAATATGTACATTTACTTGTGCAGCGGTTAGCATTGTTGCCTCACAGCAAGAGGTTCTCCCATTCGATTCTTGTCTGGAGCGGCTTCTGTGTGAAGTCTGTACGTCCTCCCTGCAGTCAAGTGATATTTAAAGACATGCAGGTAGGTGCGTGTGTGAATGGGTGTGCCTTCATTGAAGGTTGGGTGTCGGTCTGGCACCTTGGCACCATAAAAATCCACTGCCAATCATTAGTGGACAGGAGTTCCGCTGTGGCGACCCCTAACCGGGAAAAACTGGAAGACTTTACTTTACTTATAAAACATATCTGTAACCATAGCTGACAGACCTCAAGTTTCAGTGTGACTTTTGCTCGGAGAGATGTGATCTTCATTTGGCTGCAAACAAGATTTATGGATGGTATTCCATTTTTGAGATATCTGCATAATTAAATATTCAGATAAGCATAGTATTTATAATGGGCAAATACATGTAAATATTTGCCATGCGGTTCTTGTTAGACACCAACTATCAGTGTAATTTTTTTAGGCATTATGTATAGTTTCAGTTGATACCATGGAGTCCCTCGTAATTACACTCTGGCTGAAGTTATTAATGTAATCTATTTAATCTCTGTAATCTATTAATGTAATCTTAATCTCACCCTACATCCTTTATTTTCTTCCCTTTGTGTATCAATAAACAATATTTTGCATACAACATATATGTATATTGCACCTTCTAATAAAATCACTAAGTATTCTAATTTGTACTACTTGTGAAAAATTTTTTTTTTTGCTTTTATGTAACATTTACTGTTTTTATAATATCTGTCATAACTTCTATATTAACTTTTTATTAACTTTGTATGATTTCTTGGAGCTTTTCTCCCCGGGCCTCTACTGAAAATGGACATGTATCCAGCTAAACTAGCCCGGTCAACAAATGTAAAATAAATAAAATAAATAATAATTATGAATATATGATATACATTCACAATATTTTCAGGAGAACAACTCATAATTTTTATGTTAGTTAAGTACCCTACTCATCTGAAGACCAATTCATGACCTCTCTGGTGACTGGGCATGTGAAACACTGAATCACAGTCTAGCCATGCCCAATATGCCAGAAATATGCACAGAAATATGATTATTATATTGATATGCATATCTGATTACTGAACAAGTTTGAATATCTGCCACATTGTAATACACAGATACCTGCTACCTGTGAAAACTTTTGCAACATTATGCAGGCTTTCATTTGATACCATGAAGTACCATGGTTCAGATTACCTTATGGTTGAAGTTAGTAATATAATTATTGATATATGCCATGCACTCATAATATTTCCAGGGAAAATACTCATAATTTTTGTGTTACCAATTACCACACTCATCTAGGGAGCCATTCATGACCTCTGTGGTAACTGGGCATGTGAAACACTGAATCACAATCTGTCAAAGTGTACAATGTCAGAGATATGTACAGAAATATAATAGCTATGTTAATATGCATATTTTATTACTGAACAAGTTTGAATATCTGCCAAATTATAGTATGCAGATCGCTGCTATCAGTGACAACTTTTTCAGCATTATATAAGTTTTCATTTGAAACCATGAATTACCACATAATCACCTTCTGGTTCAGGTTATTAATATAATTATCAACATATATCATATATTCAGAATATTATTATTTATAACATTTTCAACAAAAAACTCAATTTTTGTGTTACCAAGTACCCTGTTCATCAAGTATCCCATTTACATAAACAGAAACATTAATATAGCACATATTCATAATCTGGAAAAAAAAGAAAACACTCTTTCTTGCCTACTGGCCACTGTAGTTGAGCCAGCAGATATTCCTAACCTGTGCACTGAGCTGTCCTGATAATCTGGAATAAGAAGAAATAATATTTCCTAGCTTCTGCCACTTGCATATTAGGATGAGCAGATATTCCTAGCCTGTGCACTGAGATGCCCTAGGAGCTGCATAAATGTTGCCCAATGAAAATAGTAAGACAACAGAACAGCTCACTAAGGGTGGTATTCATAGTCATTAACACAAATGCATCAAGGAATTCAGGGGTGAGCGCAGACAGACACATGTGAGCAACAACTCTTTAGGCCATTTATACTAATTTGCAGTGCCCTCAAATGTAGGTATGCAAATGAGCAGATAATGAGATAGTAATGAGAAGTGACATAAATATTCTTACTCTAATTTAGGCTATTTCACACCGTTTGTAATTCATAGTCAAATTTTCCAGCTATCCCACTCTTGTAGTAAATGTGGTATATAAAGCAAACAGTCACTAAATGTATCAGAGTTGCAGCTGGCAAAAATGCTATCTCTTGTGGAGAGCTTTATTATTTATAGGTCAGAGGTGCTTGTCTGGGTCGAGCCATAACCGCTTGTACCTAGCGGTGCTTACCCACCAAGAAGGCAGACCAAGATATCCTTGATAGGTTAAGAGTGGACAGGGACATTATAAGGGTCGTAGTCAGCATGTTTGATCCCATAGGAGTACTGAAGGAATGCATGGACTTCCTATTCCTGTGGGCACCAAAGTATATATAGCTCTCACTATACTTGTAATGGGGACCTTCCATAGACAGTCATGGTTTCACCTTCAGGATCTCACAGACTTCTGCTTCATAGGTTCATAGGTTCATATGTAGGTACTAGGCTATCGACTCTGGGGCCTATATAAGCTTAGCCAAAAAGGTTCCCTGGCTTTTGCCATCCAAGAAAATTATTTTCTTGTGCTCCTGTCAAGTAGTGCCGCAGAAGTAATCCCTGGGGTGAATTTTCTATTTCCCATCCAGTCGTCAAGATTTTTTTTAAAGAGGGCCAATGAGGAGCTTTGCTTGACATGAATGAGCAGTTTGTTCCAGAGTGTGGGAAGTCTCTTGGACAGGAAGCTATCCCTCCAGCATGTTCTGTTTATTGTGGTGACAAGGTTTAGGTCCCTTGAATGTGTGGTTCGGAGAGATTGGGATTTCTTTAAGTGTAGCATGTCCAACAGCTCTGGGTTTGACATAGCTTTGTATGTTAGGCAGAGATTGCCACTGAGTAGGCAATATGCGATGGAGTAGAGCTGTAGTTTTTTGAGACGGTCTGCGTATGGCATCTGTTTGAGGCCAGTAATCCTCTTAGTGACTAACACCAGTAAGTCAAGGATTGTCAGTTTTGTTCGCTAAGGCTTCCAACCCTTCTGGAAATGGTATTGACAACTTACCTACCAGCAGACTGCTACCCCCGGGACAGGACAATCATGGTACGGCTCCAGGTATACCAGCTGAGAGTTCCGGAAGTGGTAACACAAATTTTCAGGTTACACCAAATATTTTGCTTGTAAGTGATGGCGGTTTTGGCGGAATACCATCTACATCTTTAGTACAAGAAAGTAACACACCAGGTGACTTCTATGACTGGCTTAACCAACAAGTACCCTTTCAGTTTCCTGAGGGTACTCATATGAGGTCTGAAACCAACGACACCTACAGGGAAACACTGGACAAATTACAGACTGCTCTGTCAAGGTACAAGACTTTACATTTAGATAATGTGTATTTGCATCAGTGTTTAAGTAAACACATTGTACCTAAGGGATTAAGAATTTTCAAATATCCCAATAATGTGGTGGAAGGCAGTGAATTCCACAAAGAGTTGCTGAATATTTTTAATGTTTGTGGCTTAGAAATTGTTCAAGCTATAATTAGAAACAATGAAAGGGAAATAAGCAAACTTAAAGCATTCATTGATTTGTACAATGAGCGTGTCACATCGGACTTAATGTTTAGTATTGAAATTGAAAAGAATAGATACTATGACATTAGGGTTCAAATTGATAAGAAAGGTGACGATATAATCAAAAGAAAATATAAAAAGCTTGAACGTGATATTAGAGATTATAATGATGGAATACAATACCCAGCACCCCCACATACCCATTATAGTAAATTTAATCAAAGTAGGGTTATACATCCGAATGCCCCATTCTCCAATAGGGGAGTTTATGAGGATACAAGGGAACAAGCAGGTGGTCCAGATTTTAATGACAACAACCCTGAGCCCCTGCCTCGTAGGTCTGAAAGAATTCGTAAGAAGAATTTAAATGGGAACAACAACCATTTTTTCAGGGGACAATACCAGCAGAGGGGTGGGGGATACAACAAGGCCTGGCAACAGTCTTAGAATTAGATATTAGTAATGAGCAAGGGGATGGGTACGAAATAGTTACCCAAGCTGGATTTCATATTTATAATTATAGCCACTTGGAGGTGACACAAGAATTTTTTAGCCTTTTTACCAAAGGCTTCAAATTTGTACCTAGTCAGAGTAACAATTTAGCTCGGACTATTTTGGATGTTAAAATGTTCATTAGAAAATTAAATTTGGAAAATATGTTTGGACATAATTCGATGGTAATATCCAACAATGGACTTAGAAAACACAGTACTTTCAATTCCCCTATACACCCTCAATTGAAAAACGTAGAAAGCAGCATTGAGAAAAGAATTAGAAATAAACTCAAAGTTCATATGTGGGGGTCCAATTTCGAAGACAATGAATGGATACTTCTCCAAACTCTGAGAAAAAATCCTAACATCCGAGTTATGGAGCCAGATAAAGGAGGTGGTATTATATTGATGGATAAAATCATTTATGATTGTAAAATGTATTCCATTTTGCAGGAAAGTTCCAGATATAGTCAGGTGTCAATTAATGAAATTAATATTTCGTATAAAAAAATTGACCTGGCCCTTAAAGATTTGTTTGACCAGGGAGTTATAGATCATGAAACATATTCATATCTGGAAACTTCAACACCTAGGGTGCCCTCGATTTTCAGGGTCCCTAAGGTTCATAAAGATGTATCCAATCCCCCCCTTAGACCAATAGTGGCATCTCAAGGATCCAAGATTTCCCCTTTATCCAAGTTTTTAGACAGGAAAATGAAAAACCTTTGGGGCAAAGACACCCATTTATTAAAAGACTCATGGGAGTTTTTGAGACGTATTACACCTGACTTGAAGGTAGCTAATTTCAAATTTGTTACAATTGATATTGTTGTCCTATTTTCTGTCATACCCCATGATGTAGGGTTGGCTTGGATAGAGTAGGCCCTGAGGGATACTTCTAAGGCTAGGGAAAATTATATTTTTATTATTTTAGAATTAGCTGAATTGGTATTGAAAAATAATTGTTTGTATATTCAAGGGGAATTTTACAAACAGGAATCTAGGGTGGCTATGGGAGCCCATTGTTCTCCCACTTATGCTGACATGGTTTTGTCTGTATGGGAAAATAAATTTATCCATAATAGTAAATATGTTGAGTTTTGGAATTTTTACACCCGATTCCTAGATGACATATGTATTTTCTGGACTGGTACAGATGAAATCCTCCAGGAATTTATTATTATATTAATCAGAATACTACTTTTTTAAGGTTCACCTATCAAGTGACCATGGATTCCGTTAATTATTTAGATGTTTCTCTACATGTGACATAGAATGGGTTTAAATCCAGTATATACAGGAAACCCACCTTCTCAAATACTTACATTAGATTTAATAGTTCACACCCATTATATCAAAAAAAAGCATAGTCAAGGGACAATACGTTCGAGCTTGTCGCACGACGTCTTGGGAAGTAGATTTTTTGGAAGAGTGTGACAAACTCAGGGAAATGTTCCTGCAGAGGGAATACCCACTGGAATTAATAATGGATATACAAAGGGAGGTATGTGACAATAGACAAGGGAAATTTAAACCTGTTTTAGGGACTGGAATAATACAAACTACAGTACCAACAGGTCCAGAGCAAGGTGAAGCAGGTTTTACATATAATAATATGTTCATTACCAATTTTAGTGCCAATGCCTACACTATAAAAAATATAGTTGAAAGTGAAAGGGCTAAATTTAATGAATATACGGATTTACCAACTTTAAAAGGGAAGACCATTAAAACAGTATTTCGAAAGGGGTTCAATATAAAGAACTTATTAGAAGGTAACAACTCCCCTTCCATATTTTCCAATAAATCTAAGGGAACATATAAATGTAGGGCATGCCCACACTGTAAATATATTCTTCAACAACAGAAAGCATTTATAACAGTTAGGAAGAAATGGATAGAGGCTTATAATTATTCCAACTGCAATTCTCAGGGGCTAGTTTATGTAGCTCTATGTAAAGAGTGTGAAGGATAGGCAAGGCTGAGAGGACCCTCAAACATAGGCTATATATGAATGATATCCAGAAAGGCAATCCTAGAAATGCCCTATTCAAACACACTCTTTCATGCCCCCATGCAAAATACCATTTCTTTGTGGTAGAAATGGTGTCTAGGGAATCGAGGGGTGGCCCCTGGGAAACTAGGTTGGAATTTAGAGAGACATACTGGCAAGTGGTATTTGAAGCTAAGAAATACCTGGGTATGAATTAATATATTTCTATTGTTCCCTTGCTTAAGCTTAGAACAGCAAAATTGTGAAATAGGCATCAAGCAAAATATACACTTTATATATATTTTGTATAATTTTCAGTACTGTATTCTAATGGCAGTTTATATGATAATGCAGTTTTATTTATCTGTTCAGTTTATATTTAGACATGAAATTAATTGGTATTTATCAGTAATATATTTTCCATTTGGTTTTAATTTTTTTACTATGAAAGGGATGATTTTAACATTGTATTTAACTGTATGATAGCATGTTTCTTTAAATGTTAATTGATTTGTTGATTCAATTGATTAATTGAAAGGTTACAAAAAGGGAGGTGGGAGGTGTATGCTCAGAAGATTTTTTCATCTGATGAAGTTTGAGTGCTACTCTTACGAAAACGTGTGGTGATATTTAGCAACGTTAATGTATTAACAGTGAAAACATATTGTGGCAGTTTTCTACATTAAAACTTGGTTTTAACTGGAAGCTTCATTCCCAGGTCATTATTCACAGGAAACGTGTCATAGCAGTTTCTTGGTTTGTGTTTGGAACTCAGCTGTAGTTTGCTGCATTTGGTGACTGGTTTGTGTTGTTTTTTGTTGCCTTTATACCAGCCATATCCTTTTTTGTTGTTAATCCTCTTAGTGAGTATTTCTGTGGCCTTTCCAATTGTTGTAGGTGTCTTGTGAGATACATGCCAAACGGAGCATTGTACTCTATAATGGGTCCAATGAGGGATGAGTAGAGAGGAACAATGACCTCCTTTTTTCTAGAGGAGAACCATTTTTTGATGAGGTGTGCCACGTAGAAGGATTTCCTGACTACTGTGGCGATGTGGTTATCAAAGGAGTGACTACTGTCCACCTGTGTCCCGAGGTCTCTTATCACACTTTCAGTGTTTAGTGAGCTACCACCTATGTGGTAGTCCATGGGTATTGAGTTTTTCCCAAAGGGGATGACAATGCACTTCTTGGCATTGAGCTTGAGGCCATGACTTTGACACCAAGCATCTGTCTCTGTGAGGCCCTTTTGTAGAATGTCTACATCATTAGGTGATTCTGTTATGGCTCCCAGTTTGCAGTCATCTGCGAACTTTGTTTGCCAGAGACCTTCTGTGTTGGGCTGCACTTCAGAAAAGTAGATGCCAAACAGGAGAAGACCCAGGACAGTTCCTGTTCAACATGCTAAAGGAGTTTCTGGATGTAGTCTTGGCACATGTGGGACAGAAAATCTATTTCCCGGTGTCTTCGAAGGATGAAGCTCAGACTATGCATGCCTTTTATAGGATGGTTTATTTCCTTGAGGTAATCAATGTGATAGATAGCACCCATGCCACAATTAGGGTCTCTTCTGGTCCACAGGATGAATGGTACTAAAATAAGAAGGAATTCCATTCCATGAATTTCTAGGTAGTGAGTCATGCATGGGGGTGCATCACCAACATCTTTGCCCAGCATCCTGGCAGTGCACATGATTCCCATATCTAGCACACTAGCTCACTTTACCACTTCTTCCTGCATGGTAGGATGCCCAGTAGTCATCTTGTTGGTAAGCTGAAAATATTTTTTTTCTTTCTTTTTTTTAAAGTATGTAGTTATTCATGTTAAATGTAATTGAAGTATATTAATCTGTATTTTTTTGTCTCCACTCCCCCTTCTTCTCTCTCTCTCTTTTTCTTTTTTTTGTAAGGGGATGCTGGATATCCACTGTAGCCATGGCTCATGACTCCAGAGACAAATCCATCTGGAGCTGTGGAGGAAAACACTTCCCTGTCCCAAACCTGCACTGTGATTGAGAGGTTGTTTGGCCTCCTGAAGAGCCATTTCAGGTGCCTAGATGGGTTTGGAGGTACCCTTCAGTATGACTCAGCTACTGCATGTAGGATGTTCATTGCCTGTTGTGTTCTGCATATTATGATTATGCACCAGTCTGGTGGTGGAGTCACCCATGATGTCAATGCAGCTCCTTGTTCTAGTCTCACTATGACTAATGATGACCACCTGGCAGCAGTAGTAAGGAACTCCATGCAGGCTCATGCACAGCATGCTGTTGCAGAGGTTAAGAGGCAGCGTCCAGTCCATAACTATGGACCAGGACATTGAGGTTAGTGTTTCCCTTTTTTTAAACACGCAGAGTATAATTGATGCATGCATTGATACCTGTGGGCTGTGCTGTGTGGTGTATGTTCTACTGTCACTGTTCATCTGGCATTCTCTTTCATCTTAAAATAATTTTTTATTACTAGCTGTTTGCCTGAGTGTTCACTGATTTCTGTGCAGTTATGCTGAAATGCAGCAAATCAATATACAAGTCAACAGCTGCACATGTATTTAATAACTGCTTTCTTTAATTTTTTATTTAGTATGCAACAGAAACGTACTGTCAGCAGTGAAAAAGGTTAACTTTCAATTGCAATTTTTCTGTAAAGAATTATGTTGCACTGTACATCAGATTTCTTTTTTACTGTCATTAACATTATGAGCTCAGAATCTTTCTTCATTTGAGGAGTGATGAGTTTGCACTGACAGCAGTTAAGTGTATATGGCGGGGGATTACTTCAATGTGTGGACTGAAGTGGATGAGCTTTGTTGTTGCTGTGGTTTATTATGTCCAGTGATCCTTCTGTCAATTTGCCAAAGATTTTTAGGCAGGAACTGTGGGAATCCGGTCAAAGAACTATGGACTATTTTACTACTACAATGGGTGAGAGAAATACAGAACAATTAACAGAACAATTAACTCAGGGGTATGATAATGTCTTGCCCTGGAAAATGTTTTTGATAGATGAACAACATAAAAGAAATAATAATCGTTTCTCAGTGGTGGGACAGCGAGTGGGTAAGGTAAGCCTTTGATAAACTTGATCAGCTCATGTCTAAGGAATTGTCAGTAAATCTGAACTGTTTAAGCTTAGAACGGTATTTAGAGTTGGACATCACTCCAAGGGGTTTGAGGACTTTTAAGAATCCTACTATGCCCTTTGATACCTAGGATGAAAATGACCAGCGTTTTCAAACAAGGTGGGTAGCAGCAGCCCACTGCTGTTCTATAGAATGTAATAGTATATTAGTGGCAAGAGACAGGCTTAAGCAAGCTAAGCTGCGAGTCGATATAAATGTAGCTTGTGAGTCTCTTTCACAATTGTTGGGCAATGACCAACTTCAAAATTGCCTTAGTGATATCAAAAATAAGCTTGCAGATTTCGAGCAAGATTTACTTAATATTAAAAAGAACAAACTACATTGAGATATTCAAGACTATAATAATGGTGTAGCGTTCACTTTAAGAACTAATAAGAAGAAACGCTACATGCGAGCACATTCAGGAGAACGGAGGGAGGAGCCACAGTACAATGGGGACTCAGGAGCTAGCTCTAAAGTATCTACTGAATGAGAAAGTAATTCTGGGGACTTTCCCGAGTTTCCAGCTGCACAAGATCCCCGATATATGAATCAGACATTTCAGAGGGGGCAGAGAACTGAATATGGGAATTACTGAAGTAACAAAAGAACCAGAATGTCTCTAGAATTCACAGACAAGCAGCTGTATGAAGGACAGCATTCCTCACATTAAAAACACAAACGTGTTCGGTGGAATTAATCAAAGGACTGAAAACACAGTATGTAATTTAGTTAACAGTGAAAAGGAAATTGGTTATGTCATTAATTTATCAGGCTATGTGCTTAATGATATAGGAAATGAAGTACTTAATAAAGGTTTAAAATTTGTACCCACTGTTGTTCCTAGACTACACATGCTTAAAAAAGACATTGTTTAGCTAGGAAACTGCATTTGTTAAACTTCTTTCAAGGTAATAAGATTGAGAATCAGGAAGTAAATTCTGTGGAATGTATATCAGAGAATGACAGTTTTTATTCCTGTACATTGGAGTTAGAAAATGATACTATATATATTGCTTATACTAAACTAGATACCTCTAATATTGTGATGAAAAGTCAATTTGTGCCACCTTTTAATCATAGGGGTATTACACAATTTTCCTCTATGGTTGATTTTGCATTAGAAACAATGTTCAAAGAATTTATGATGAATAGGAATTCTATTCAGTACAATCTTACTAAATTAGAGTGGCAAGCATTACAGGGGCAGAGCAAAAACCAACAACTTATATTTAAGCCAGCAGACAAAGGGAATAAAGTTGTAATAATGTATTTGCCCAGTACGCTAAGATGTGCTAAGACCATTTAAATGATACCACCACCTATAGGAAAAGTTGTATGAAAGAATATGAAGCAGCCATTGATAAATATCTGGACCTTTTGAATAAGGGTGTTAGCTTGGGCTATTTTTCTAATGAAGATGTGAAAAATAAATTTGATGTACGGGGGTGTAAAATTGCCACATTTTACTGTCTGCTCAAGATTCATAAAAACATGCATAACCACCCTGGACGTCCAATTGTTTCAGCATGCAAATCGTTTTTGAACAACATGGGCAAGTTTTTACATAATTTTTTGTTACCATATGTTACTAAACAGTTTTCATTTATTAAGGACAGCTATGACTTTTTAGAAAAAATAAAATATTTAACATGGTCAGAGGAAATGCATTGGTTAACCATAGATGTTAAAAGTTTGCACACCAGTACTGAACATAGATATGGACTTGAGGCATTGAGAAAAACATTGGGAGATAGCCCCTTGACATATTACTTTATTGAACTATGTGAGTTTTGTTTAACTAATAATTTCTTTGAGTTTGATGATAATATATTTCATCATCTACAAGGTACGGCAATGGGGGCAGCTTTTGCCCCCATGTATGCCAATATTATGATGGGTCAATTTGAAATGGATTATTTGTATAGTTTAAAATTTTATCAGGAGCATGTAATACAATATTATAGGTACATTGACAATTTAATTTTTATTTGTAAAGGGAGCCAGGATAAAGTTATATGCTTTATTGAAGAACTTCAGAATAACCCATTTGCTTTAAGGTTCGATGGTGTACAAACTGGGAAATCAGTGACATTTTGAGATATTTGTTTAACTGGTGAAACTAATGGAAGAATTATAAGTAAAATACATCGTAGGTTTGAAGGGGGTATGCATTTTCTTGCTGCAGACAGTTGTCATCCACCCCATTTAATAGATTCCTTACCCTATGGGGAATTGCTTTGGGTTCAAAGACTTTTCAATAATGACACTGATTTATTATATGAGTTGAATAAAGCAGCTGAATTATTTATTGATAGGAGTTATTGTAAACAAGATGTATATGCTTTGTTACACAAAGCTAAAAAGTATCCCTATAGACAAATAAATAGGTTACAAACATGGCATCCTATAAGCAGAAATAATAATGATGCATTTAATTTAAGAAAAATTTATGTAGTTGCTACTTATGATATTTTATCTGATGAAGTAAGAGGGATGATTAAACATTACTGGAACTTTTTATTAAAGTTCAAAGAACTTTTGGATATAATGTACAAAATGCCTGTATTTTCATATCGTAAGGGCAAAAGTATTAGAGATATGTTGGTACATGCTAATTTCTCTATTCCTAACAGTAGTATTGATTCTGTGATTAGTGTAGTTGGTACATTTCCATGTGGAAGATGCAATGTATGTAAATATGTGTGCAATACATTTAAATATATCAATGGCATTCCATTTAAAGTAAATTACAAGTTTTCATGTAATACAGAAGGAATGATTTATGCTATAAAATGCCCTTGTAACATGTTTTATGTGGGTGAGAGCAAGAGGGCTTTTAAGCTTAGAGTTCAGGAACATGTTAGGGATATTTTAAATGCTAAGCCTGAAAGCCCTCTTGCAGTACATTTTGATAAATATCATAATATAACTTTAGTTGATTTGCAATGTGCTGTATTAGAGCATATTTGTAGAAAGGGATGTAATTTGGATGTGAAGAAAAGGCTTTTGTATAAAGAGACTGTTTTAATTTTGAAGTATGAGACTTTAAGCCCAGCAGGTATTAATGTGGAATGTAACTGGAAAGTTTTCTTAGCTTACTTGATTACAATTAAGTCTTCCTGGTCTTGCTTCTAGCATGTCCTACCGTATCATTTGCCCTTTTCTTGCACTGTGACAGAGATCCATTTCTGCCCCCAACTACATTGATTTCAGTAACTAGTTGGCTCTATTATTTGCTCCACTTGGCTTATCTGGGTCCCTTTTACCAAAGAGCAATTTGCCATATGCCCTAAGTGCTGCCATGGGTACACGATTTTTCTCATGGCTAAAATTATCTTGTCTATGCCTGGATCCCTTATTCTCCATCTGTACTACATAGAACAAACAAATAAATAAATAAATAAACAGATAAATAAACAAATATATAAATAAAAGGGCTACAGTCAGACACTTGCTACAGTCAGACACTTGCCACAGTACTGTCTGCATGACATCAGCAGTTACTCTATAAACCACTGGCCTGCTATTCCTGCCAGCAACACAAATACATAAACGAATAAACAGAAATGTGATTTCAAAGTAGAGCACAACTTCAGCTTACTCAACACTGATGCAAGTAATTACATCTACATTACAATGCAGTCCTGTGTGCCACTGTTAGGCATTCCTCCTCAATGACAACAGTAAAACAACACTTTTACAACACATCTGTATGCCTGTCATCTGCACAGGACAGATTCTCAGCTGCAAAAACAAGTTCTCAGATATATTGACAATACAAAAGTTCTGTAATGATGTGTTGTTAACTTATTACAACTTCAATGAACAGCACCACACGATAAACAACTTGGAAGCACGTCTCCATAAATAGCCAGTCATTCAATGTTATGTTTAAAAGCACAATACAGTTCAAAATGGGTTGCAACTGACCTTTAAAATAGTATGATTGTAATGTTAGTTGACTTGTTAATAACTATTAATTAAATAATTTATAAACATTTTCTTACTTTGTGATGCCTGATTTATTCTAAGTAAATTGCCACCTATCTCAAGTATTCATGAATCAATATGGTGCAGCTCAACTTTTCAGTGTAAATTCAAGATGATTTACACATTTAGTTTGCAAATTAGGATATTTTGCATGCATGCCTATGAATGGTAGTATAACACAAACATGTTACAAAGTACATCGGCGTATTCTGGACTTTCGCTAATTGTGAATGCTCATGACAGACTACATGAATGAATCTGAAAACCCATGGATGGGCTAAGGATCATTATGAACTCCACAACAGTCCTTGGCAATGCCGAGCTGTTTGTGGACTTGCACTGCTTGGATACAAGTAGCTAATGTAAGGATTCACTGGTAAAGTTCAAAATGGAGTCATCTGAATGTCAGGCTGTAATCAATCTCAAGGTTAATCCCTGGCCTTCTAAGTCTGTATGCCACACTCTAACAAGTAATGCATACACAAAAGTCCTAGAAATACACATTAGTACTGACATTTCTTTCTCCACTACCTATTAAAAAATGATAAAAATGGAATAGATGCCACCTCAATGCACAAAATCAAATGCTGCTATAGTCAGCCATAAGAAAAAAATGTAAATTTTACAAAGAAATATTAATGACAACTTATTTGTTTTAGATAAATTTAGAAATAAGCCATTGCTACTTGCATGATCTAGTACGTGTTTTCCTTTAAGGAAAAAAAGTGTGAGACAAAGCAGTTTTGGTTACACCAAACTTGCCAATGTTATCAATACTTTTAATAATGGACATGTAAATGACTAATCTAGTAGCTGGTTCCCTACAAAGTTCCCCTCAGGAGAGTTTGTGCTCGGTAGATGCAGTTTTATCTGGTAAAGTGAATGATTAGAGGTCTTGGGGCTGGAACAATCTCAACCTATTCTCAAACTTTAAATGAGTAAAGAAGTCTAACTCACTAGCTTGGAGCCAAGTGTGGATTGCGAGTGCCAAGTGTGCCACTTTTGGGAAGCAAAACTGACACTGTGGAATGAAGTGAACGTCGAATAAGGTGCCCGATGACAATGCTCATCAGACCCCAGAAAAGGTGTTCGAGGTTTGGTCAAGGTGGCATCACAAGAAGTATATTCACACTGTGTTAGAACTACATGACCATTTGGAGCCATAAATTACTCATTAATGAAGCACTTTCTTCAAACAGTTTTCTTACTGTATGTATTCCCACTGTGTCGAAGCCTACACAACCACTTGGAGCCACAAAATTTAACAACCCAACAGGGAGTGGTTCTAACCCTACTTAATACAGCCCTCACCATACCTTCCTCAATGTGCTTCTGGCTCTTTGAATAATAGCAGCACCTGTGAAGGCATGAAGCCACACTTCTGGCTGGTCTGAGAAAGAGACCTTAATCATGGTCTTTCTTCCACATGACTCTTACCTGAATAAGAAGCAGGCATGCATGTGTACCAGTATGTGAAAAAAAGTTGATATCTGGCAGAAGTTCGGTGACCACCTGTCAACCCTGACAGGTATAACCCAGTCTGGTCAGCAGTACTGTCACAGGTATGATGACTTGCAAAAGTGTAGTGCTGAGTCTGCTGACCAGCTGGCTGAGTAGGTCAGTCAGATTCAGGCAAGAAGGCCAGAGTTCTAGAGTAAGTACAGTTTTTAATCCACACATAATTGTATGTAAAGGGGTTAGAAAAAATTGTACAAGTGCATGTACTTCAACAGAAAGATATCTTAACTTGCAAATATGTACTCGAGGTGACATTCTGAAATGCATAAAAAATAAATAGCATTTATGTAATCCAACATCCAGCTGTTCATGACAAACAGAAAATACTGTTTAATGTTAAGAGGTTGCACCATTGCAGTAATGAATGAAAATGCCAGTAAAGGATATAAAAATAGTAATCTGCACAGGTAACTCTGTAAATGTATTAGTAATGTTCAAATACCAATAATGCAAACTGCATGTAATACAGTTATAAAATAAAACTTACAGTAAGAGATGTAAAGAACTGTGTTGCATTGTATTGAAAAAGTTGTAAGACATATTTTAATTATTATGAGTACAGTTTCTGTTAACTAGGTAGAGATAACTAGATATAAGTAAATAGAATTGCTGAACTTAATTGTTTACTCATAAGTATTTTTTGAAAGTAAAAAATGGCTGAAATTAAAAGCTACGGTGGTACAGCAGTAGTATTGTTGCCTAACAGCAAGAGGTTCTCCTGTTTGATTCTCGGCTGGAGTGCCTTCTGTGTGGAGTCTGCATGTCCTCCCTGCGGTCGAGTGGCCTCCAAAAGACATGTGTGAATGGGTGTGCCTTCATTGAAGGTTGGGCATCTGGCTAGCAACTTGGCACCATAAAAATTTACTGCCAATCGTTAGCGGACCGGAGTTCTGCTGTGGCGACCCCTAACCGGGAAAAGCCGAAAAAACAAATAACAACAAAATGGCTGAAATTACACTTACCACACCCTAGTCAGACTGACTGTAGAGGAAGGGGGGTTACTTTGCTGAAATAACTAGTAGCACATAACCTTTCAGAGAACAAACTCCCCGGGATTTACTAATCTTCCGTGTAAGACTAGATTAGTCTTACATGGAAACGCCAGTCTAAGAGTATGATGGCAGCATGCCATGCATATTAATGAGGGCATGCTGCCTCAACTCTAAAGCTTACACGGAGCGTGGACAAGTGTAGGAGGCATGTCGGACTGGTGAGCAGTCCAAAAATCCATACCCCTGCACTGACAAAACCCAAGAAATGTCGAGTTACATGAGCGATTCCGCTCACATGTGTACATTGTAACACTTTACTCCCCCATATGTTAAACCTCATACAAATTTAAAAATTAAAAGAAATTTATTTTTTTTTTGTTTTATTTCTGATATAGCTGCCCGTATTTGCACGTGTTTATACAGGATTACCCATTGCTTAGCTATAGTTAGCAGCTTAGACACCGAAGAGGATAATAAGAAAAAATATGCAAATTAAAGAAGATAGCGTAGTGGTTAGAGCCTTTGCACAAAGAGGAGGCATTCCTGGTTCAAATCCCACTGCAGCACATTCCATTTTCTGTTGGAAATCTGTATACAAAAATATTTCCTGACATTTATCATGTATAAGTTTTGTAAAAAGCATTCAAATGTTATATGTAGTAGTGAAGGAATTATATATATATGAAAGTGAAATGGTTATGCATTCTGAGGCAAGAGTAACTTATTTTAAGCAATATAAAGCACTGCTAAGCACATTTTAGCAGTATATAGAATATTTAAAACCAATTGCTCGTAGCTGAGCACCGCTTTAACAAGCGCAATGTATTTGCATGTAGCTGTGCAACACGCTAACCAGCACAAATACAACATACTTGCACAGCTGCACACCACGTTAACTAGCACATCGGGCAACATCGGGCAACGTCGGGCAACGTCAAGCAATATCGAGCAGAGTTGAGCAAAGTCGGGAAAAGTTGAGCAAAGTCAGCTAAACACAGCCACACCTCCTTTACTGTACCGTAACCATTCAGGTCTGGCCAGTAGGAAAATAAAAAGCAGTGACAGGGCTAAACTCAGGATACTGTGCACTATAGTCACAGTACATAACCACTAAGCCATGACAGCATTTCATAACCATGCCCTTTCAACAGCTACATATCTATCAAAGGAATATTAAACAATGACAACATCAGCTAAGCAGGTGTGCCTACAGCTGAGTTTTTTCAAAACTGGCCAATCACAAGTAAGCGTGGGAAATGTGGCATATTTAAGCTTCACAGGCGGGAATACTTGCCATAACTGGTTGTAGCTCCCTTCTGCAGTCAGCATGGCCAGTGTTGGAGAAGGCACTTGATTTCGAGCACATCACTGGAGCATTGAGGAGACCAAAGTAATGGTTTGGCTCCTTGTCCACAATTATGAGGAAAGACTCCTGCGGGGCCAGTATCAGGGCACCCAATATAAAACAGAGGCCTGGAACAGTCTAGCTCATGATCTCACCAGTGCCACTGGCGTTCCTCGGACTGGTGAGCAGGTTAGGCACCATTATTCTGACCTGAAGTGACGTAAGGAGGATTAACTGGACCAGTGGCTCCAGGAGTCCTGTGCGATGCCTAATGTCCCAGTACTGAGTAAGTAGCCATTGTATTAAGTAGTTAAGAATTGCTATGCTTGTCTATACTATGGATAGGTATGTCTCAATATCACTGCATTTACTCCACAGCTGCAGGTGTCTGGGCTATGAATCAGCAAGCCCATGAAGATATGAATATACAACAACAGCAACCTGGAGCACAATGCAGAAAAAACAACAACCACAAGTTCCACCGAACAGTTTAATAAAAACTAGGAATAGCTTCTCTCTCTGACGTCTCGGCCCAAAAGCCTTCAAGGAGTATGATACATATAAAAACTACACAATATATATACAAATGCAACTGCTAATTAACCAATCAGCATTTAGCAATTAATTAAGCAGTGCTTTCCAATTAAACTCTTCATTTAATCCATATGGAGGCATTGTCTTAAACTTTAAAATATACATTGCTTCTTTTTGTACTAAAACAGATTTAACATCCACATAACAATTTGCAGGTATACAAACTTGCTCTAAAACAGTTGCTTTAAGAAAATTGCTCCTTCCCCCATGGAACTGTGAAAAATGTAAAGCTACAGGGCTGTCTTCCTTACAATTATCAATATTCCTAATATGTTCTAGAAGTCTTAATTTAAACACCCTTTTAGTCTCCCCAATGTAAAACTTCTTGCATGGACATTGTAAACAATAAATCACACCTACTGTATTACAATTATAAACATTTTTGGTATTGAATTTTATGTTATTAATAGCATCAAATGAAGGTACAATAAATTTACAAGCCTTGCATTTCCCACAGCCAAATGTACCTAACTTAATAGGATCTTTATGCAACACAAGGGGGGGTAAGCTGAACTTGCTCTTAACTAAAAAGTCTTTAATACTCTTCCCCCTACGGTATGAAAATTGTAAATTTAACTTCATCCAATGTTGCACACTATTTAAGGAACATAAAAAGTTCCAAAATTGACTAACAATCTTTATAAATATATCTGTAAAGGAGCCAAAAGTAGTCACAAAGTAAATGGACTCCTTTACCTCACAAACTTTGTTAGAATCATGTCCATGTGAACCAAAAAATTTTTTTGGGCCCCTTTTATACTTTATTTTACCATTAAATAGTCTATCAAGACTGTTATGTAAAATTTCATTACTATAGCCTCTAGATGCAAAAGATTGTACCATAGAAGTCAGTTCTTTGTTAAAAATTTCAGGCTTATTACAAAGTCTATATATTCTTAACATCTCACTATAAGGAAGAGCATTTAAGGTATGTGGGGGATGGCTACTAGTGCCATATAAATACTGAAACCCCCCTTCAAATTTTCTATTTAAACATGTAACCAAGTTCTTACCATCAGAAATATCAAGAATTACATCTAAAAACGGAACAATGGTCCCAATTTTTAAATCCTCCAACTGTAAATTCCATCTATTAGTATTCAAATCATCTACAAAATTTTTAATATCAAGTTCACTCCCATCTACCAAAAATACCAAATCATCTACATATCTATAATACTGTATTACATGTGTATTAAAAAAATTATGTTTATAGATGATTTCTCGCTCAAATAGCCCCATAGCAAGATTAGCATACATGGGGGCAAAAGGAGCCCCCATAGCTGTTCCTGAAATCTGCTGATAAATATTTTCATTAAATTCAAAAAAATTGTGTGTTAATGAAAAATAAACCAATTCTACTATGTACTCCGTAACTGGTGAATCACCTAGGAAGAGTCTGATGGCTTCAATCCCAAAACTATGTTGGATATTAGTATATAAGCTCTTCACATCAATGGTGACCCAACACATATTTTGTTTAAAATTTACTTTCTTAATCTTATCCAAAAAATCAAACACATCTGTAATATATGACGGTAATTTAATAACATAAGATAAAAGAAAATGATGTAGAAAAATGCCTAAATTATGCAAAAAATACTGCCTACCTGAAACTATGGGCCTACCTGGAGGTCTTAACAGGTTTTTGTGTATTTTCGGCAGGCAATAGAATAACGCCATCTTACAGCCATCCACTTTAAATTTTTGTTTAACTTCATGCTGTAAAAAATAGCCCAATCTAGCACCTTTATTAATAAGGGTCAAGTATTCATCAATAGACGATACATACAACTTAGAATCCACGATTCTATATGTGTTAGTACTGAGTAAGTAGCCATTGTATTAAGTAGTTAAGAATTGCTATGCTTGTCTATACTATGGATAGGTATGTCTCAATATCACTGCATTTACTCCACAGCTGCAGGTGTCTGGGCTATGAATCAGCAAGCCCATGAAGATAGGTTGCAAAGGCTGTGTCATCAGGCATGTTAGTAATTATTCTGCATGTACTGTTATATAAAATAAATGAGAGAGCCTTCAAAAAGTGTTTTAACCCAATAAATAAAGTTGTAATAATCCTTTAATAAATGTATAATTCCTGGAGTGCGTCTATGTCATTTTCTTTGATATGTTGTTGTACTGTTGCATTTTACAAATAGTACTGTTGTATTAAGCAGTGTTAACCCACACTTGGGTAGGCCCATATAACGTGGATGAAGGGAGTGCCGGTAGCTTTTATGCATATTTACAGCCCTCAACTGTCGGTTCATGCCCAGCATGTACAGGTTAATCTGGCACATGAGTAGCTTGGTATTGTGTTCCCCAGAAATGTCAGTGTGCTGCCAGAAATGTAGGGGAGCTGTTAACATATAACTGATACTTTCACCTGAACATATCTAGATAATAATATGAAAGTAGAGCTGTCAGTGTACCATCTTAGCAGTAGTGTGTATGAGCAACTCTCAAAATATGTAGCAGTAATATCTGCATCTTGGACAGTTTGTATGTAAGATACAGCTCATATATATAATGATCTAGCAAAATCCAATTGCACAATATAAGGACATTGGGTAGTGTAATAATACATGTAAGGGACATATAACTGCAGTTAATAAGAATGCAGTGAAAACTAGAAGGATATATAAGTTGTTAATTGAGCTATTCTTTTCCACCCTACTGTATGTGCATAAAAAATGCAATTCCACACCTCAGTCGGTATGTCTAATCCCAAAACATTTGTTGGGACATATGTCCCTTTGGTTTATAAATATTTGCATTTATTTATATGCATGTGCCCTGTTAAAATACCACAATATTGGTGGCCTGTTGCCATCAATTCAACCTGCATGCTGTTGTAATGTCCACTCTTGTTCTATATATGCATGTGTTATGCTTGCTTTTCAACTGTTGAAAATCTGGTGTGTTGGGTTAATGAGAATACTTCTGCATGCTGTTATAACTAATTGGGAATGCTGTTGACTGTTACTAACCCATATCTTTATTAAACCCTCCAAAACATAGTTTGTATGGGAAGGCCGGTCCCAGCGGACCCACCTGTCCCACCTCAGCTGGCCATGGCACCTGGCACCAGCAGGTCCGGTGCCCAGCCTGGGACCTCCTCCTCCATTGGCCCTGTGCCACCTTTGGGTGGAAGCACTGCAGAGGATGGGGCTCAGCTCCCCATGCAAGCATGGGCGGAAGAGGGCCACCTATCACCCTTTGAACGGTCCGGGCTGTGGTGCGTAGAGAGATTGAACGTTCTGTTGTAGAACCTCTACGCCAGCTAGAGGCATGAGTGCCGCAACTCACAGGTCAGCCTGCCCTCCTACACAGCCCCCAGCACAGCCTCCCTCTGGGAGCAACCTTCAACGAAGGTACGCCCATTCACGCATGTCTGCACGCAGAAGACGCTCTAGCTGAGAATCGAACCAGACAGCATCTTACTGTGAGGCGACAAAGATACCACACCACCACCGCGGGTAAATATATATATATATATATATATATATATATATATATATATATATATATATATATATATATATATATATCAATATCTATATATATATATATATATATATATATATATATATATATATATATATATATATATATATATATATAGTTATATAGTTATATATACTTATACGCACCTACATCTACTTGTTGCAATAGATTCTCTGTACTGTTAACTGACTGATGGTCAATGTGTTTGTGAATACGTCAAAGATATGTATCTGTGGGATAGCTTAGTGGGAAACTGTTTATGTCATGTTATTATGGGTCCTTACTTTGATCCTAGCAAAAGCTGTTAATTCTGTTGCTAGGCAGAAAAAGTGCTATTGCATACAGTGTGATTAAGTCCCTTGGTTTTAACTAGGGTGTGTCATTGGAGGCTAAAGCACTACATCTATGATTATTGTTTGGTTCTGATGTTGAATCCAAATCCTGTGTGTACTGTAGTACAACTTGAAACTCAGGGCCTGTACAGCAAAGTATGGTGGATGTCCACATTGCTTGCATCCACTGTTTTGTGTGGTCCCTGTATTCATCACAGATTACATTTCTCAAGATTAAGGTTGTGTAAGTACTGATACACAGTACTGTATAGTACACACTGAAAGCTTATCTGGGTTGTCATACCTTTGTGCCCTGTAATTATGTCTGATGTGTGTGTGGGTATGTCTGTAACATGTCCTTTTACATATGTATGGTAAAACAAATAACTGCATATCTAGCAACATTCATAGTGTACTACAGCAGTATGCAACCTATATTCCCAATTGTGCACATATTTTGGACATGGGTTTGCCATTAGCAAGTTGTGTGGTATAATAGTAATACATTTACTGGACCTTACACTCATTGTGATGGATGATATATTTCTTTACACATCAGCTTGATGTATATCTGCTGTGGATAGGTGGTACATCGTGTTGCATACAGTGTTCCAGGTACTCTTGTATAGTGTTATATAATGATTTTATTTTGTTGCTGTGCAGAACATGGTTCATTATATTGAGAGTGAGCCAGGCACTTCCAAGCAGTTGTGGGGTGAGCAGTGATAAGTGGCAGTTAAAGTGTTTCACTCTCGGTTAGCTAATAGGTTGCTGTATATGGCAGTTCAGTGATATCTGTACTGTATCATGTTAAAAGTGCTATATGACTTGATCAGACATATTTTCGTATTTATGCCTTCCAGGGATCATGGCACATCGCAGGAACCAACGTTACAGTAGTGCTGAAGATGACATAATTACTACCAGTATGATTCAGCACTACAGTCTCATGTTCTCACAAACTAGCCAGGACCAGCAGCAGTGTACTGCATTGTGGCAAAATGTTGTCTGCAGGGTAAATGAAGTAGGCCTGCATAACTGGACGTATGAGTAGGTACGCCACAACTGCAGTGATCTTCTCTGACATGTCCGTCAGCGTGCTGCTGATGTGCGGAGACAAAAGCTTGCAACAGGAGGTGGTGTTAATATCCATCCCCCCATCACCAGAGTGGAGCAGCTGCTCCTGAGCCTGGTGGCACCTGCCCAACAACCACAGCAGCAGACATACACCATGATGGAGGTTGGAGCCACCCAGCAAGCACACATGGAGCATGTAGGTAACATGGCATATCTGTAGACTACTGTTATCTGTATTGGTAGATCATGCATATGTGAGATGTGGAGTGTGTCATTAAAAGATGTGGAGCCTGTTGTTGTGCAATACTGATCATTTGGAACATAATCTGTAGCCCTGTGAATGTAAACTGTTGTTGTACTGTAAGATTGCAAACACACAGTAGCAATGTAACATTTGTGGCCACTGACAAATGTTTCATCTCTATGTAGGTCCCTCTGGGGTGAAATCAAGGCAGTGGACAGATGCTGGTGAGTGTGTTCTACATTTATTATTGTAAATAAAAAGTGCATGTCATAGTTAAGGTGTAGGCCATGTACACATGTAACACACCTACCCATAATGCATGCTGTGCATGTTTGGTCTAAGACCACGCACATCTCACTAATGTGATTAGCTGCCTCAAACACATGCAATACCCAGACCATCTCAAACAAATGTGGCTAGACTGTAGTGACCATTGGATAGGCACAGTTGATACTCAAAATGCACATAGCATACACATCTATGTCATACACAGAGCGTTTTAACATGCTACACATAAAGGATTCACAAACCCTCTGTAAAGACACACTCCAGTATCCAAAATCTCATCCACACATTACATATAATATACCTGAGGGGTAGAGGCCTATCATGGGGCATTTAAACACTCTGCAACACACTACACATTCATGTCAGGGAATGCTCCTTATTGGCCTCCTTGCAAACTCATGTAACAACTGGTTGTGAAATGGTAAATGTAGCCAAGGTAGTACCGTTCCGGTACAGCATGAGTAGTGCTGGTTTGGGAAACATTTGTAGCCTTGAGTGACCACATGATACTTCATGATGATGGCCTATGGCACTATACCCCATCCAGTTATTGTAACCACAGTACTACACATAACTTTCATTGCTATACACCTTGCTATACACCTTAATGTTGCGTGTTTGCACACATATGCACCTCTAGACAATATGCATACCAATCACCATTTGCACAACTGACACAGATATGTCTTGTGATGCTATTGAGTGGCTAGGTCATATGACACACATTGGGTATATGTAGTGTATAAATATGCAGTTGTGTTTTAGCATGCCATGTCATGGATGACACTGGCATGTCCACAATATGATCTACACTCACCATAAGTACCATACATTGGGTATGTGGCCGAATGGTATTCCATCAATTATCCATGCACCACTGATGATGTTGTGTGAATACTCATCATGCATGTGCTAAAATGTGTCTACAATTATTTGCTAAAGACACAGAGGCTGTAATCAGCATTGGATACCTATCTGACACACAGATACACATCCAGCCATGGTATGTACACCTGTTTGTTATGGTGCACAGAACATTACAGAGTTTTGAATACCTGGACAGCAATGTTGTGTCCATGTATGCATTGTGTTCCAGGGGGAGGCACATCACCTAATAACAAAACACATGCATCAAAGCCATGTACACTTTTAGTAACAAGGGCTGTCTACACTTGCACTGCATGCTGTTGAGCAACACATGTCCTGCATGCTGACATGTGTGTTATGACTGTTTGGCTTGTGATACTGTACCCCACCATCTGCTATTGTGTATGTTCTGAGATTGCTGGTGTTGTGTGTGTCTACTTTAGGGAGAAGTGTATTTTTGTGTGTGTGCATGTGTGCATGTGTGCATGTGCGCATGTGCTCATGTGTGCATGTGTGCATGTGCATGTGTGCATGTGTGCATGTGCGCATGTGGTCTGACATCATGTTCAGGTCTTAAAGTGTGATTCCTGTTTTCCTCTCACAGGTGCCGAGGTGGGGCTGGTTCAGTACAGCAGGGAACCTGATGTCACTGAGACAGACAGTGATCATGAAGATAGGTGTGTTGAGGCACAGACAGGTGTGTCAGGGTCTGTTGTTGTGCCACCAATTCACAGTACACAAGTCTCCACCCCATCCATGCACACAATCATACTGCCTGTATATCCATCATCACCATTGCCCTTAGTTGAGGGACAGTGTACGGTTGGCACTGGCCAGGACAGTGTGGTATCTATGGCACATGTATCAGGACACAGCAGCCATAGCTAGATGTCTGGAATGGTACCACATAGGCAGATGCCCAGTGGTTCCCGTCAGAGCACTGCTGGTCATCATGCCCCTGGCAGACATGTCACACCTCTTTCTACCACACGCATGTTCCAGGCTGTCATGGAGGCACAGACACGAATGGAGCGGTACACCAGACAGAGACTAAGGGCACAGGGGGCTCATAACACCTCTGTAAATGACAGTATCCATGACCTAGCAGGTGCCATACGTAATTACACTGAGGTCATTGATAGATGTTGGGGTGAGACATTGGATGTCCTCCGCAATGTCATGTCCATGTGTCAGGACAGTGCGGGATGGTTGAGACGTCGACGTGGATGTATGCCAGCAACATCAGCAGCTGGAGGTCGCCATGGACATCCAGCAAGTCACAGCTGCTCCCGTTGTGCCAGTACCAGCCCCAGCAATGTTTGGTGGGGCTGTCCATAGACTGTCCTAGAAGACCATGTCCACGTGGCTCTGGCCAGTCCCAGCAGGGACCTGGATACAGTGGACATATGTCAACCTCTTCGGTTAGTACCCAGTCTGGATTAGTACTTGATACTGTCTGTAGCACCCCTGCCAGGCACAGGTTCCATATCCATGGCCAAAGACGGTGATCTGTAAAGCCTGCCAGGTACAGTCTGTAGCTGTCTCACAAATCCCCATATATGGCAGCCACATGGTGAAACTGTGTGCATGCAGACACACACACATAAACCAGAAACCTAGGGCAAACACATACCCGCACACATTACATCAACATTGGCCCATAACAGTACTCATGGCCCTCACACACACACTCACACACACATGTTGAATGTATGGCTCAATGTAGGCCTCTGGCAAAACAACAACACACCCTGTGCAGATGATGAAACCTGTGCCACCTCCTGTCATCTGTAACATTGATGCAGGAACAGGCTAACATGGTGCTGATGCACAGGGTGACTTTAATAAACAATATCAATGGTTGAATGTGTAGCATGTTGTCAGCAGTAAAGTGTAATGATATCCTTGAAGGTGTAGCTGAGCAGGCATGATGCATTAAAGCTGTAATTAGCAATGTTGTATTGTTTCCACCAGTGTTTATTCCAATTGTGTTTTGTTTGCCCATGTGCCACTTGGCTGATGTGTGTAGTTGTGTCAGCATGTGTTATACAGTGGACAGTAAGTGTGGGGTGTGTGCAGCACAGGTTTTCAGGTGTACATTTGTGTACATGGTGGAGGTGCACTGTCTGCATGTACATGCATATTGGACACATGGACAGGGTGACATGCCCTGTATTGGCCAGTGTTAACACTCCATACTTTCTATTGGTGGCCAATATGCATTGTACTACACACATTTTGGAACTTGAGTACACGTGTTTATATGACATGGGTTGACACTGTGCTGTGGGTAATGCTGTTGCTGCTATCTGTCATTGGTTTGCATTACTAAGGTTAACACTGTCCCAGCTGCATAATGCTTTATTAATGCACATTGTTCACCTACAGGGTTGCATGGACCGTGCTATCACAAACACAAGAAATTCTCACTTATACAGTAAAATTGCATGAATCTCATAGACCCCTGCCATAAACTAAATATGTAATAGAAGGTGTGAAGTTGCACCAAAAAAGAGTTACATACCAAGAAGGGATAACCTCTGGTCAGTATCATTGGGAAAATACAATCCCTCAATAAACATACAAGGCAAGCTTCAAAATATGAAATGGCAAGGATTCCAAAGACAACACTAAAGCTTTCTTCAGTGTTGTTCATAATCTACAGGGGAAATCTCAGATCGGGTCACAGTTAATGTAAATGGTCACAAAGTACACTTATCTGACTGACATTACCAATTCCTTCTCAGACAGTTTGAATGCAGATTTCACCACCCTGTCATTACACAAGGGCCACATTTCCAGACCTGAAGAATGTAAAACCTGATGATTCACAGACACTCTAGTTAAAACATCTCTTTAACAAAGTACACACCACAATGGCAATGGTACTGGACAGTGTCCCTGGCTGTGTCATACACAAGCTGACATATGAAGTCTCCACTCACATAAACGCTCTGTCCAGATGTAACCTCTATACAGGTTACATACTTGTGGAATGACACACGGTAATGGTGTTCACAGTCCACAAGGGTTGAGCTACAACGTCTTCTTCTTCTTCTCCTTTCAGATGCTCCCATTAGGGGTCACCACAGTACATAATTTCTTCCTGCCCTCTGCATCTTGCACTATCACACCATCCACCTGCATGTCCTCTCTCACCACAGCCATAAACCTCATCTTAGGCATTCCTCTTTTCCTGTTACCTGGCGGCTTCATCCTTAGCATCTATTTCACAATATATTCTGCATCCATCCTCAGCACATGTACAAACCAACTTAATCCTGCCTATCTGGCATGGTCTAGTAACCTTCAAACCTGGCCTGACCCTCTAATATACTTATTCTTAAACCTGTCCACCCTCGTCACACCCAGTGCAAATGTTAACATAAATTGATTAAGGGTAGAACTACAACAGGTCCTGGAAACTCTCACCCTATAAGCCAGACCAATGTTATCTGGAAGGCTATGGAGCACAGCATTATGGAACTCATTAACAGAGACATTATGAACCTGCAAACACTGCACCATACCCACTTAGGTTCTCTAAAGGCCAGATCATGGCTCCTACACCTAGTAGACTTCAAGCCAGTCAACAAGGCTATAGGTGAGGGTGGGGAGGTCAAAACAGCCAAGCTATAGCTCACCAGCAATTCATACCCATCCCACATACTGGTATTATACATAACCTCAAGAGACTGACCATAAACGATTGTTAGATGATGGCTTGACAACTGACGCACAGATGTAGGACACACAGTAACATTTGCAGCCTCCATGTACTATTCTATGCCAGTAACAAGTGGTATTCACCTGCACTCAGTCCTGGGACCACTCCTGTTTGGCATATAGCTTTCTTAGGTACAAGCAAACACAGTAGGGATATCTCTGCCCACGTTTGATGACAATGCATACTGTGGACTATACTTTATTCTCCAGATGACACACACATCCTCCAAAAGTGTATCATGCAGACAGATACCTGGTGTCAAACTCATGCTGTAAAGCTATAAGCCAAAGAAAGCATAGTTATCCACTTTTAGAAAACAAAGTATCCCCAAGAGTATCACATAGGTAGTAGCCCCCAAAATGCGGAACAGGTACTAATGTATACATAGAGCCATGTGTTAAGTCATCTCTCCTTTGATAATCACATTACCAAAGGGTTTTGGAAATCCCTCTGTGGAGCACATAAGCAATAAAGGGTTCGCATGCAGGTTGTTGCACACCTATAATGATTAGTCATCTTTGCCAGACTTTGCTTGCTTTGGAACAGGTTTCAAATATACCTCAAGCATAAACCCTCACTCACACGCTTCAATAGAAACCATGATGAGTGGATGTGAAACGGAAGACGTAGCCCAGGGATCACTGCAGTGGCTAAGCTTGACACAAGCATACAGAAGTGACCTAAGGTCTGGAAAGCGCCAGCACGCTCTGGCAAAGATAACAGATGCGTTCATGGAGAAAGCAGAGCACCCACCAATGAAATACTTGAGGTCACATGTATGTATATGGATTTGCCCCACAGCTACCTTGCATGTGTAATGCACACACGGTTGTCATTGTGATATGTCATATACTAGAAAAATCAAAATCCACTGCACATTGGCCAATGGTGTCGCACACCTGGAGCACACACACACACAGTCAGCAAGTGCAAGATTCAAGCTCTTTTCTAACTACATTACGATACGACAGCAGTATGCATTTACACGACGCACTATATACGTTATTAGGATTTTACCTTTCCACAGGTATATTTGTAGGATGGTGACATCATCAGACTTGAAAAAGATGAGTATACCACTTTTAAGGGGTGTGAGTAGTCTCCAAAAAGGTTGCTTCCTCTCAGGGACGCACACACAGTTGGCAAGGGCAGGATTCAAACCCCTACCTAACTACATTATAATACTACAGCGGTATGCATTTACACCATGCGCTATACTCATTACTGTGATTTTTTTCTTTCCACAGGTATATTTGTAGGATGGTGACATCATCAGACTTGACAAAGATGTGTATACCGCTTTTAAGGTGTTTGAGTAGTCTCCAAAATGGTTGCTTCTCCCCAGGGAAACACACAGTTAACAAGTGCAGGATTCAAACCCCTATCTAATGACATTATGGTATTACAGCAATTTGCATTTACATGATTCGCTATACACATTACTGAGATTGCACCTTTCCACAGGTATATGTGTAGGATGGTGACATCATGAGACTTGACAAAGATGAGTATACCACTTTTAAGGTGTGTGAGCAGTCTCCAAAAAGGTTGCTCTTCCTCAGGGAGCCACACACACAGATGGCAAATGCAGGATTTAAGCCCCTACCTAACTTTATTATGACACTACAGCAGTACGCATTTACACAACGTGTGATACAACTCATTAGGATTTAATCTTTCCACAGGTATATTTGTAGGATGGTGACATCATCAGACTTGACAAAGATGAGTATACCACTTTTAAGGTGTGTGAGTAGTCTCCAAAGAGGTTGCTCTCTCCCCAGGGAGACACACACACACACACACACACACACACACACACACACACACACACACACACACACACACACACACACACACACACACAGTTGGCAAGTGCAGTGTTCTTAATCCAAACTAAGTACGTCTTTATACTTCAGCAAGCAATATGGAGTTACAGGGTGCAATACAGACAATACTTGCTGACAGTTTGCGCAAAGGTTTCTTTCACATTTGCTAACCTCAGCAGGCTTATCATACTAGGTGTATTGTGAGTGTATTGTATGCATAGGCCATGACCATATCATATATGGGTTGATGCACCACATGCTGGCACATACAGGGTCAAACCTTGAGTAGCATCTTACCTTCTCCTACATGATACTGCAATATAACAGAAAGATGATAAACTTCAACAATTGGCTGAGTTTCTGGTGTCATTCAAAGGGGATCCAGTCTCTGTCTGCCTGTGATGACATGATAGACAAGCCTTGTTGCTTTGCTACAGATGGTTTGCACCTGTCGCCCCTATGCTTCTGAAGACTGGACAAAGCTCTTGCTGTCCCCATATTACCTTTTTTAGGCAAGGCTCAAAGTTTCATAGGTTCATAGGTAGGTACTAGGCTATCAGCCCTGGGGCCTATACAAGCCCAGCCAAAAAGGTACCCTGGCTTTTGCCACCCAAGAAATTTATTTTCCTGTGCCACTGTCGAGCAGAGACACAGAAGTGATCCCCAGGGAGAATTTCCTATTTCCCATCCAATCATCAAGATTTTTCTTGAAGAGTGCTAATGAGGAGCTTTGTTTGATATAGATAGTTAGTTTATTCTGGAGTATGTGAAGTCTCTGGGACAGGAATCTATCCCTCCGGCTTGTTCTGTTTATTGTGGTGACAAGGTTTAGGTCCCTAGAGTGTGTAGGTTCATAGGTTCATAGGTCCAAAATGTGTTGGCTTTTGCCTCCCTTTTAAATTAGTTTCCTGGTCCTCTGTCTAGCAGGGCCACTGAAGTGATCCCAGGGGTAAATTTACCATTTCCCATCCAATCGTCAAGATTCCTCTTGAAGAGAGTCTGCGAGGGGCTCTGCCTAACATCAACTGGAATTCTATTCCCGAGCGAGGGAAGTCTCTGGGACAGGAATTTATCCCTCCAGCACATTCTGTTATTGCTTTGCTGAGGTTTGATTCACTGGAGCGTGTGGCTCTAAGAGATTTGTTTTTCTTGAGGTGGAGCATGTCCATTAATTCCGGGTTGGACATGGCCTTATATGTCAGGCATAGATCACCTCTGAGCAGGCAGTAAGCAACTGAGTAGAGCTGGATTTCTTTAGTCGAGCTTCATAGGGCATCTCTTTGAGGCCCATGATCCTCTTGATGAGGTACTTCTGTGGTCTTACCAGCTGTTACATGTGCCATTTAAGGTACATACCAAATGGGGCATTGTACTCTATTATGGGCCTAATGAGTGATGAGTAGAGGGGCACAATGACCTCTCTTGATCTAGAGGTGAACCCTTTTGTGACTAGGTGGGCTACATAGAAGAAATATCTAACCACTTTGGCAATGTGATTATCAAAGGAGAGGTTACTATCTACCTGGGTCCCCAGGTCCCTAATTACATTTTCCGTACCTAGTGGATTACCACCTATGTGGTAATTCATGGGCACTTTGTTTTTTCCAAAGGGGATGACTATGCATTTTTGGCATTCAGCTTGAAGCCATGGATTTGACACCAGGTATCTGTCTCTGTAAGACCCTTCTGGAGGATGTCTGTGTCAGCAGGAGAGTCGATTATGGCCCCCAGTTTGCAGTCATCTACGAACTTGGTCAGCCATAGTCCTCCCATGCTTGCCTGTACCTCAGAGAAGTATATACTGAACAGGAGGGGTCCCAGGACCGAGACCTGTGGGATGCCATTTGTGACTGGTTTAGAGTCGGACATGGCACGCGCAACTCTGATTATGTGTGTTCTATCCATGAGCCAGTTGGCCACCCATCTCGTAACATAGGGGTTAATGTTCAAGCTCGTAAGCTTGTCTATGATGCCAGAGTGGGGAATGGTGTTGAAGGCCTTAGTGAGGTCCCAGTAGGCTGTGTGGACTACCTTGCCTTCACCTATGGCCTTGGTAACTGTTTCAAAGAAGTCAACTAGGTTTAGGAGGCAGGATCTGCCTTTAACAAAGCCAAATTGGGTAGGGTCCAGTGTCTGGAGGTTCCCAATGTCTCTGTTTATGAGTTCCATGATAATTCGCTCCATAGCTTTGCAGACCAGCCCGGTCAGGCTTATAGGGCGATAGTTCCCAGGTTCTGTTGTGGTACCACCTTTGTGGAGCAGGATTACTGTTGATGTACGCCATTCTTCGGGTACATAGCCTGTGGTAAGGCTGAGTCTGAACAGTGAATTTAGGTGAGGGTTTAGTTCCTATTGGAGCTCGTGTAAGACGCAGCCTGGGACACCATCCGGTCCCATTGATGCTGTGTTCTTAGCTTTGGAGAGGGCTGTTTTTACCTGCATATCCATGATGTCTGGGGCTCTGCATTCTTCTGGGATGGACACAGGCCTTTTTGGGGGTGGGGGGGGGTGAAGTTCGCACTAAACTTGTCTGCAAGGATGTTGGCAATGTCAGTTGGTTCAGTGTATGTTTTGCCATTTTGCAGTAGCTCAAAGAATATCTGAGAGTTGCCACCTAAATGTTTGATATAGCTAAAGAAGGGTTTGTGGTTTTGTGGTTATCTTTAGATTCCTTGGCAATTTTTCTTTAGAAACTTGCCTTGGATGATTTTATGAGTGATCGTAGTTTCTTGCTAATAATAATCAGTGATGCCTTTCCTTTTTGGAATTTTGCTCTGTCATGTAGTAGTTTCCTCCTTCTGTTGTATAGCTTATTTATGGCTAAGGACCACCAGACTGGTTTCCTCTTTTTGGAGGAGTGAGTCTTGGTTTTATTCGGGATGGCTTGATCCATGCATCCCTGTAGATGCTCATATAATGCACTTGTAAAGGATTCTGTGGATTGGATAGCATTATCCTGTAGCAAGGGGGCTTTGAAAATTTCCACTTCGGTCTTGAGAAGTGTGAAGTTTGCTTTTAAAAAGTTTTTCACAGTGGTTTCCTAGACTGGGGGTGGGGTCAGGATGTGGATGTCCAGTGTGATTACTTTATGATCTTACCAATGAGGGGTTTACCTCTGGTGGGGAACACTGATCCCCCGTGTTGGTAATGATCAGGTCCAGTATGTTGTCACTTCTAGTGGGCATGGTAACCAGCTGTTCCAGGGTGTTTGAGTTTATAAACTCTAGGAAGCATTGGGCAAAGGAGTTTGTACTTGGGCAATTCTCCCAGTCAATGTTTGGGTAGTTGAAATCTCCTAATATCATGGTGTTTGGTAGGACCTTTATATTTTCCAATGTTCTCAGGAATGCCGAGTGAGGGTCCTGAGACAAGGTAGGTGATCTGTAGCAGGCTACGATTTGATAAGCAGCTTTGCCCACTGTTAGTTGCACTTGGATGGTCTCCGAGGCCTCATGCTGTACCACTAACCTGGAGGTGTGGGTATCCTTTATGAAAATGGATACACCCCCTCCTTTTATATTTCGGTCTGGGTTTTGGGGCCGAAACTCAGAGAGATTGGGATTTCTTTAAGTGGAGCATGTCCAACAGTTATGTGTTTGACATAGCTTTGTATGTTAGGCAGAGATCACCTCTGAGTAGGCGATATGCGACAGAGTAAAGCTGGAGTGTTTTGAGATGGTCTGTGTAGGGCATGTATTTGAGGCTGATAATCATCTTTGTGAGGTATTTCTGTGGGCTTTCCAGTTTTTGTAGATGTCTTGTGAGGTACATACCAGAAGGGGCATTGTACTCTATAATGGATCTAATGAGTGATGAGTAGAGGGGAACATTGACCTCTTCTTTTTCTGCATGAGAAATCTTTTGTGATGAGGTGTGCCATGTAGAAGGATTTCCTGACTACTGTGTCGATGTGATTATCAAAGGAGAATCTACTGACCACCGGTGTCCCAAGGTCTCTTATCACACTTTCAGTGTTAAGTATAGTACCGCCTATGTTGTAGTTAATGGGTACAGAGTTTTTACCAAAGGGGATGACAATGCACTTTTTAGCATTGAGCTTGAGGCCATGGCTTTGACATCAGGCATCTGTCTCAATGAGACCCTTTTGTAGGATGCCCACATCGTTAGTAGTTTTGATTATGGCTCCTAGTTTGCAGTCATATGGAAACTTCATTAGCCAAAGACCTTCTGTGTTAGCCTGTACTTCAGGGAAGTAGATACCAAACAGGACAGGACACAGGACTGAACCCTGTGGTACTCCACTTGTCACTGGTCTGAAGTTGGACTTGGAGTCTGCTACTTTCAGAGTGTGGGTTCTGTCAGTGAGCCAGTCGGCAACCCATCTTGTGACATAGGGATTTATACCTAGTTTAGTGAGTTTATCTATAATTCCAGAGTGGGGGATGGTGTTGAAAGCCTTGGCAAGATCTAGATAGGCTGTGAACCACCTTACCCTTGTCTATGGCTTTGGTGACTGCTTCGAAGAAGTCTATCAAGTTTAGGAGAAATGATCTGCCTTTTACAAACCCGAAATGGTTGTGGTCCAGAGTTTTGAGATTACCAATGTCTTTGTTGATAAGTTCCATGCTGATACATTCCATGGCCTTGCAGACCAGGCTCATCAGGCTAATGGGGCTCTAGTTCCCGGGGTCCGTGGTGGCTCACCCCTTGTGTAGTGGGATAACCGTTGTTGTGCACCATTCAGCAGGCACAAAGCCTGAGGTGAGGCTATGATTGAACATGGTACTTAGGTGCGGTGCCAGTTCATTCTGTAGTTCATGTAGAATATAGCCTGGGATGTTATCTGGTCCCATGGATGCTGTGTTCCTGGCTTTGGAGAGTGTTTTTTACCTGTGCAGCCGTGATGACAGCAACTTTGCATTCTTCCGGTATGGAGATGGGCTCTTTCATGGGTGAGAGGGGGGTAAAGTTAGCATTGATCCTATCTGACAGGATGTTGGCAATATCAGTTGGGTCTGTATATTTAGTGCCATTGTGTTGTAAACCAGAGCATATCTGGGTGTTGCCATTGTGATTCTTGACATAGCTATAGAATGCTTTGTGGTTGTCTTTGGAATCAGTGGCAAGTTTGTTTTTGTAACTAGCTTTGGAGGATTTTATCAGGGATCTGAGCTTCTTACTGAGGCTGACCAGAGAGCTCCTCCACTCATGGGTTTTACCCTCTTTTGCAACAGTTTCTTCCTCCTGTTGTGCAGTTTGTTTATGGCAGGAGACCACCAGATTGACTTTCTTTTCTTGGAGGATAGCGTCTTGGTTCTGTTTGGGATAGCACGATCCATGCACTCATGTAAGTGCTTATAAAGTGCAATTGTGTAGGATTCAGTAGTCGTAACTGTATTGTCCATCTGCATGGGTGTCCTAAAGTTCACCACTTCTGTCTTAAGAATCATGAAGTTGTCTTTGGAAATATTTTTTAACATGGTTTCCTTAATGGGGGGTGGGGGCAGAATGTGAATATGTAAGGTAATTAGCTTATGGTCAGATCAGACCAATGAGGTGTTGACTTCAGGTGTGGAACACTGGTCCCTCAGGACAAACCAAACCCCATAACCAACACAAATAACCACAAAGTGAGCTAAATGCTTCTCATTGCCAGAAGTCACAGCCTCCAGATGCACACACTCAAGGCACTTCTCAGTATGGAGAATATTTATATCTGTGCAGTAACAGAAACCTAGTTCAAGACTCCAGAGAGCACACCAGCACTACCAGGATACTGCTCATTCCATACCTTCCAGCATCAGAACCTGGATCATAGCACATAGGGTGGAGATGTATCCATATTCATGAAGGATACCTACACCTCTCTCTACATGCTCTCTACAGGATATGTACCCATAGAATGTTGCACAGCAACATTCTTCCCACTCCACAGGGGTGGGGCCACAAAAGACCCTTGGCATTCATGCTCTATGAGCCTGACAAGTCTGATCTGCAAGGCAATAGAGCCAATCATAATGGAAGTCAACAATAAAGACATTGGGAACCTTCACACAGTTGAGCACGCCCAGTTTGGCTTCGTCAAATGCAGATCACGCCTCCTGAACTGGGTGGATTTCTTTGAGACAGTTACCCAGGCTACAAATGATTGAAATGAGCTCCACACAGCCTACCTATTCCTCGCTAAGGCCTTTGACACCATTCCCCAGTCAGGTATCATAGATGAACTCACCAACCTGGGCATGAATCCATACATCACAAGATGGATTGCAAACAGGCTCACAGATAAATCCCACAAATTAAGAGTTTCTGGCTACATGTCAGACTCTACACCAGTAACAGCTGGTGTCCCACAGAGTTCAGTCCTGGGGTCCCTCCTGTTTGGTATAGACTTCTCAAAAGTACATGCCAACACAGGAGGGTTGTGGTTGACTGTGGTTGACTTACTTTGCTGGGAACTGTAAAGTGTTTGCCATAATAGATTCCCTGGATGACACAAATCTTCTCCAGAAGGGTCTCTATGAGACAGATGTGTGGTGTCAGAATCATGGCCTCAAGCTCAATGTGGAAGAATGCATAGTAATCCCCTTTGGTGAAAACAAAGTACCCACAAACTACCACACAGATGTTACCCCTTACAACTGACAAGGTAATAAGGGATCTGGGGACACAAGTAGATAGTCATCTTTCCTTTGACAACCATGTTGCCAAAGTGATTGGGAAATCCTATGTGGCCCACCTAATCAACAAAGGGTTTGCATCAGGATCAAAAGAGGTAGTGGTGGCTCTCTACTCTTAAGTCATCAGACCCATCATTCAGTACAATGCACCATTTTGGATTTACTCAACTAAGCATATCCAGCAGCTGTAGAGACTACAGAGGTACCTCACCAAGAGGTTTACTGGCCTCAAACAGTTGTGTTATGCAACACAACTGGTAAAACAAAATCTGTTCTCCGTTGCATACCACCTACTCAGAGGCACACTCTGCCTAACATACATAGCCATGTCCAACACATAACTGTTGAACATGCTCCATCTACGGATAACAAAATTGAGTCGCACTACACACTCCAGGGATATAAACCTCATCACAACAATGAATACAACATGCTGGTGGGATAGAGTACCATCCCAGCCACTTGCCTTACTGTGGAAAAGAGTCCCAATGTACATCAGACAGAGCCCCTTGCTGACACTCTTCAATAGGAACCTTGAAGAGTGAATGGGAAACAGACAATTCACACCAGGCATCACATCAGCAGCCCCACTAGAAAGGGGCTTAGGGTACTAACTATTAGAACTAGGGCTTGGGAGACTACCCAATGGGGTGGTGAAAGCTGCACAACTTCCCTAGGCTAATATATGCCTTCGTGAAGATAGTCTACTACATACCTATGAACCTATGTGACAGGTACATGTTTACAGATAGTAGATGTGTACTTCATTGTACAGTCATGTTGTACAGCAGGCACATGGACCACATACATTGTAATGCTTACAGATACTGGTGGCTGTTATGTACAGTGGGTGAGATGTGCACCTTATGTCTTTTGTGCCATTGGGATGTGTACTGGGTGGGACAGCCCTGGATGGCTCCCTCTCATGGTCACCCTCTTACACACATCTCTGCCCATCCATCTTTGGCTTATTATACTGTGTTCTTCCTAAATATATATATATATATATATATATATATATATATATATATATATATATATATATATATATATATATAGGTAGGTAATAGTCTATCTGCCTGAAGGCATATATTAGTATGGCCAGAGTGTGCAGCTATCACCACACATTGGGTTAGTTCCCTAGGCCTCTGTGTAGTAGAGCTGATGAAGTGATCCATGGTGTGACAGTTCAGTTTCACATACACTCATCAAGGTTCCTCTGGAAGAGTGTCAGTTAGGGACTCAGCTTAATGTAGGTTGGGAGCCTGTTCCAAAGCAAGGGAAGTCTGTGAGTTAGTAATGTATCCCTCCAACATGTTCTGTTTATTGTTGTGATGATGATATCCCTATAGCATGTGGCACAGTGAGCTTGGGTTTACTTCAGATAGCGCATGTACATCAGTTCTGCATTGGACATGGACCTGTATGTTGGGCAGAGATTGCCTGAGTAGACAGTACGCAACAGAGTACAGATTTAGTTAAATTCAGTCTTGTTGCATGGGGCAACTGTTTGAGGCCAGTAATCCTCTTGTTGAAGTACTTCAGAGGTCTTTCCAGCTGCTGAAGGTCCCTAGTCAGATTCATCGCAAGTGTGCCGTGATACTCTCTGATGGGTCTGATGACTGATGAGTAGAGGGAACCTCCTGTGACCTACATGCAAAGACCTTGGCAATTTGTGGGAACACATAGCAGGATTTTCTAACCACTTTGTGAATGTGTTTCTGGAAGTAGAGATGACTATCCACATGTGTCCATAGATCCCTTATTATTACCTCCATATTTAGGGTGTTGGCACCTATGTGGTATTTGTATGACTGTAGCTCGAGGCCAGAATTTTGACACCACATCTGTCTGACTGAGACCCTTTTTAAGGATGTCTATGTTGTCCCAAACATCGATTATGACAGCCTTTTTGCAGTCATCCACAAACGTATCTAAACATAGCCCTTGTGTGTTTGACTGTATTTCTGAAAAGTATACACTAGACAGGAGGGGTCCCAGGACTGAGCCATGGGGGACAGCAGTTATTACCAGCTTGAACAGGAGACCACAATTCTTACCTTGTGGGATCTATCTGTGCCCCAGTTGGCAATCCATCAGATGACATACGTGTTTATGCACAGGTTGTTGATTTTGTGGCTACGACGTGTGTGTGGGATGTTGGAAAAGGGCTTTTCAAGGTCTATGTAGGCCATGTGGAGCACATTTCTTTGATGTATGTCCTGGGTGACTGCCTTGTAAACTGTCTAGCAGGTTTAGGAATCATGATCTGCCCTTGACCAAACCAAAATGGGTAGGGTTGGGTGTTTGTAGGCTCCCAATAGCTCTGTTTATGAGTTCCATAATGATGGACTCCATGACCTTGCAGATCAGGCTTATTAGGCTTATAAGACTATAGTTCCCATGGTCTGTTTTGCACCAACACTTGTGGAGTGTGCCAAACGTTGCTGTAACCCACTCAACAGTTTCATATCCTGTACAGAGAGTGAGTCTCAACAGACTGTTCAGGTGCAGTGTCTGTTTGTTTTGGAGTTCACATATGACACATCCAGAGAAACCATGTCATCCCATAGACGCCATGTTTTTAGGTTTGGATAGAGTTGTTTAACCATTGTATATGTGATTTCTGGCTTTTCACAATCTCCAGGTATGGTAATGGGCCCTTTTGTCAGTGAGAGGGGGGTAAATATGTATGAACCTGTCTGACAAGATGTTGGCAATGCCAGTCATGTACATGTATACATTTACACTTTGCACTGACTCAGAACATATATGAGTTTACATTGATATTTATGACATAGCGAAAGAAAGCTTCATGGTTCTCTATGGACTCTTTGGCAATATTTTTGCCAGAACATGGCTTGGATAATGTTAGGAGTGCTCATTGTTTCTTGATGATACTGATCGGAGATTTATTGATCTTCTTTGCATTTTCACTTTCATTGAACAACTTAAGTACTTGTAGTACATAGTTTGATTATGACAGGGGTCCAATATATTATATGGGTCTGTTTTCATATCACTGGGTGCGCAAGGCAGGATTGGTGAATAGTGACAAGTGTCTGGAGTAAAACTGCAACTGCCAGATATGTGTGGCCCACTGCTGTACTCAGACATGGCCTGTGTGAGCATGCCCAGTGTGACCTTTCAGTATGTTGTTGACTGACATTTTCTTTATTTGTTTAAGTGTGTGAGCATGCCCAGTATGACCTTTCAGTATGTTGTTGACTGACATTTGCTTCATTTGTTTAAGTGTGTGAGCATGCCCAGTATGACCTTTCAGTATGTTGCTGACTGAAATTTGCTAAATTTAAGTGTGTGAGCATGCCCACTATGGGCATATATACTATATGTGTGTGAAAAATCAAGTTGGTTTTTACTTCAGGGCTCACCTTTGTGTTGTACATCAACAGGAAACACGCTGTGCCTGCAGGGCTTCCATGAGTCAATTTTCATAGACTTATCAACATTTCTACATACAGTAGGGACAGTTATTATTTGTGCATTTCTACTCGGGGGGGGGGCACACCTGATTGTTACTGTGGGTGTACATAGGATGAGGGTACACCTGACACTTATACACATTTGCTAGGCCTGCACTGCTATGCCTGGTACTCCATTTCAGTCTGTACTGTTGTCTATTGTACTGGCTTGAGGCATACCACTGTACTACAGACCTTAGCTTCCAATTACATGCATATTAGTTTGTGACTTCATAGCCTACCCAACCCACATCACACTGCTTGGCCTGCTGTTGTCTGTCTGCATAGGCCTGGAGGGAGGTTACTCATATGCCTCTTCAGAGAGCATAATACAGCATTTGTTTGTGTTTGCGTTGGTCTACAATTGTCCTGCTGGCTGTGACTGTTAGGTATGTGACCCCCCCCCAAACTGGTATGTGTGAGTGACATAAGTTGTGTTTGTGCCAGTGAAATGCTGTCATGGCTTAGTGGTTCAGTACTGTGACTATAGTGCACAGTATTCTGAGTTCAAGCCCTGTCACTGCTTTTTATTTTCCTGCTGGGCAGACCTGACTGGTTAACGAACAGTAAAGCAGGTGTGAGCGTGTTTATGTGACTTTGCTCGACTTTGCTCGACTTTGCCCAACATTGCCCAACATTGCCCGACATAGCACTGGTTAGCATGGTGTGCAGCTATGCGCAATTGTATTTAAATATGCTCAATACTGGTAAAATTTGCTTATCAGTGCCTTATATTGCTTAAAATAGGACTCATGCCTCAGGTGGTGCTGCAGGGCTGCCTATGTCGGATGCACATATTACACTTCCTATACATGTTTGAAAACAGGTAGTGTCAAGTTCGGCATCCCTTTTACTGTATGTGCAAGTCAGAAAGAGGTGTCATTCCAGGGTTCCTACTGAGTCAGTGTATGTGCTATGTGTTGCCTCTTTGCCAAGGCCAGGGCATACTGGGCATGCCTCCATCTGCCTACTGGGGCAGGCTCAGGTTGTTCCTCCTCTGAGTCACGCTGTGCCTGTGCAGGCCTTGGCAATGCTGGAGGGCTGTTTGGCCTGCCCCATGTTGTTCCTGCTGCAGCTGTTTCCTCAGGATCATATTGTGTAGCATGACAATTTGGGTACATGTAGTTTGTGAGTACTGCAAGGCTCCACCAGATGTGTCCAGGCACTGGAACCGTGACTTGAGCATCCCAAACACTCACTGAATTATGTTTCTTGTTTGTGCGTGTGCCTCATTATGGAGTTCTTGTTTGGGTGTGTGTGCATTTTTGATGGGTGTCATCAGCCATGGCTCCAGTACGTATCCAGCATCCCCCACTAGGTAACCATCAGGGATGTCCCCATTGGCAAATCTCTGGTACAGCTGTGTCAGATGCCAGATGTGGAAATTGTGATAACTTCCAGGGCAGCCAGCACACACATTCATTATTATGCCCTGGGCATCACCCACGACCTTGCAGTTGATGGAGGGGAAGCCCTTGTCGTTGATGTAGACCCTACCTCGCTCACCAGGTGGTGCTTTGATGTGTATGTGCGTGCAGTCTATTGCTCCCACTACCTCAGGGTATTCTGCTATTTGGTGGAAAATACGCATATTGCTGGCCAATGCCTCATGGAAATTGGGGAAATATACGTGCTCACCGACATGTGTTGACATGGCATCCAGGAACTGGTGCTTTACCCTGGATGCTGATGCCTGTGAAATCCCCATCATATCACCAGTTGGTCTCTGGAAGGTACCTGTAGCTAGTATTCTTAGGCCAACACATACCTTGGTATCCACTGGGATGGGTTCCCCTCTGTTGGTTCTGTGTGTGAGGCGTGGCCGGCACAGCTCAACAATTTGCTGCAGGAGGTCTCTGTCCACCCTATAGTGCTCCACTATCTCCAGCTCATGTAGCCCCTGGTATGTTACCTTGGGTCTGTACACTCTTCTCCATCTCCTCACTGTGGGTTGCTCAGCAGCATTCACATCACCACCCTCAGCACCTTGCACATGTTGGTTTATGATAGCAAGAGCAGCCCCTAACATTTTGTCTGACTTTAAAGTTTTTAAGCTTTCCCTCTTTGTATACTGCAGTGTTGCAGAGTACTTGGGAAAAAACAGGGAAGAATGCTGTTTGCAGAGTTTAAAGTGCTGGCCTGGGCTGGGCTAGTCTGCTACCTGTGTAATTTGCTGATTCTGATATATTTCACCTGACAGCTCTGCTAGTTCTCCTTGGTTAACTTCCCACTACTTCTTTTCCTTCCTTTTCCCTTTCTGTTTCCGCCCAGGGCAGCACCGCATGAATGAATGCACACGAGTGCACACATGTGCACACGCTGTGTGCACGTTTGCAAAAAATTTCAGATATATTCATGGCGTACACCTTTGGTTTCTGGTTTTCAAAAAGGACAACTGTAGACATGCCTATTACAATCCTGAGCAACTCAGGGCAAACACAAGACACTGTGCTCCAATAAGCTTACAGCCTTTCTGACGGACCCCCTCATGATGTTACCTATATTCTACTCTACTACTCACCTACTCCTACATTTACACTCTTGGGACATGGCTCACATGTTGGGGAAAATTGGGATTCACTATCCTTATCCTCATTTGCATAGGATTGCCTACTAATGCATGGTTACATCTCTCACACTGAGCTTCCCCCCCTAAGCAACCACTACTCAGTGGCCATGTTGTCTTCAGCCTGCCATTCACCTGCATGGCAGGATAAGCTTTTCAGTGAAAATGGCTATTTTTGGCTATTTTAACATTTTTTTAAAGCGCCGCATGTTTGCGCGGTGTTGCGCTACGCTTAAACATCGGAGATCGGGGGGAAAAAGCTAGATTTTAATAATGTTAAACATTTATAAATGCCAATTGCCTTATATTTGGCCATTGGCATGCTTCCTCAACTGTATGCATCCTTTATTTGGAGCTGTCATAGCTCCGTTTAGCTATTTGCAGAATGGTACTCCGTTACCAACAGAGTACATTTCTGCAGATAACACTAATCTTCCACGGACAGGTTAGTGTTTCCTGGATTGCAAATTTACCTAATTTGCATAGCTTTCAGCAGCAAATGAGGTAATTTGCATACCATGACGCTGTCCGTGCAAGAGTAGCTTTAGCAGCTTTCATGCACACCACTGCTGGCTGTACCTGGATCGCATGGCAGACATATTGCCTCTGTGAGCTCCTACACTCTTCTTGCACTCTGTGCAAGCTTTTGTAAATCCGGCTGACTGTTTAACTTCATTACTGCACATTAGACATAGGTCTGAAGAAAAAGGAAATTCACACACTTCCTTGAATTGTTACATTTCAGCATTTGCAGTTCAGGTATTCCACGGAGTGCTAAATGCGTTTTTAAAACAAAAGACAGAACAGCATTCATTCTTGTTTTGTACCCTACACAATGTAATAGAATATTTAACTTCTGTATTTTAATAATACAAACATGTATGCATTCAACAGTTACAATCAGACAGGATAAGACAAAAAATAAATGATTACAGGGAATATAAGACGTGTGTATATGTGGAATAAAACAAGATTATCCTTCTTCTTTTACTTCTACCCAAGGAAGAAATCCAATATAATTCCCAACAGGAGAAGCGAAGAACAAACAGTCTGGTAGAATCTTCTGGTAAAAATGACAGGTGTCCATAAAACATTTATAACTTAGCTAAGCATAGTACAAATTATTACACATAATTCAGGACAGCATAAACAGTAGTGCAGCAAGGCTTTTAAAACTAATTTCAGTGGTAATCCTGCAAGCAACTGTTATTATACCTTAGCAGCTGAAAAAATGGAAATGAAGACAGGAACAGATCAAAGAAAATGTATTATAGTGTCATTTTTAACCATGAAATTGGGAGTGGCAGAGAAGTATATAAGAGTGGTACAGGATATGCATGAAGGTAGTGTGACAAAGGTGAGGTCTGCAGTGGGAATGATGGATGCATTTAAGGTGGAGGTGGAATTACATCAAGGATCAGCTCTGAGCCCTTTCTTATTTGCAATGCTGATGGACAGTGACAGACAAGATCAGACAGGAATATCCATGGACTATGATGTTTGCAGATGACATTGTGATCTGTAATGAGAGTAGGGGACAGGTTGAGGAGACCCTAGTGAGTGGGGATATGCTCTAGAGAGGAGGGGAATGAAGGTCAGCAGGACTAAGACAGAATATATGTGTGTGAATGAAAGGGAGGATAGAGGAATGGTGACGATGCAGGGAGTAGAGTTGGCAAAGGTGGATGAGTTTAAATACTTGGGATCAACAGTTCAGAGTAATGCCGAGTGTGGAAGAGAGGTGAAGAAAAGAGTACAGGCAAGGTGGAGTGGGTGGAGAAGAGTGTCAGGAGTGATTTGTGACAGACGAGTACCAGTAAGAGTGAAAGGGAAGGTCTCAAGAGGGTAGTGAGACCAGCTATGTTATATGGGTTGGAGACAGTGGCACTGACAAAAAGACAGGAGTTAGAGCTGGATGTGGCAGAGTTAAAGATGTTAAGATTTGCACTTGGTGTGAAGAGGGTGGACAGGATTAGGAATAAGTATATTAGAGGGTCAGCCCAAGTTGGACTGTTTAGAGACAAAGCCAGAGAGGCAAGATTGCGTTGGTTTGGACATGTGCTGAGGAGGGGATGCTGGGTGTATTGGGAAAAGGATGCTAAGGATGGAGCTGCCAGGTAAGAGGAAAAGATGAATGCCCAAGATAAGGTTTATGGATGTGGTGAGAGAGGACATGCAGGTGGTTCATGTGACAGAGCAAGACACAGAGGACAGGAAGAAATGGAAACAGACGATCTGCTGTGATGACCTTTAATGGGAACAACCAAAATAAAAAAATGATTAACTGCAGTATTTATTGATTTCTTTCATACATGATGTCTGTGCACTCTAAAATGTGTTTTAAAAATTCAGAATTGAAACACAAAACCCTTCTGAATGAAAAATTAATTTGCCATTTCAGTTCTTCACAAGTATTCATAAGCACTACTTTCACACATTTGCCCCAGTAACATAAACATTTCCCCAAACACTACCCCGAAGTGTATGCGTAAGTACTTCCCATGCACAACTGTAATTCAATAAAGATATGTTTCTCAGTGGTTTATTAAGTTGTTTCTTTGCATTACAACAGTATTCTGTGGATTTCTTGTGCTTTTTTCTGTTTTGTCTCTCCCTGCTCCCTTTTTTATTTTTTAATTTATTTTGCATATGCATTTCTTTTTCCTTCTGTCTCATTTTATTTTTCTTTTATACAGGTTCAAATTCCTCAGGAGCAGTGCAGACACATACCTACCAGGCTAGGGTGAGATCATCCTCTGCCCATCTGAGGATGCCCTCGCAGGGTCAGAATGGAGACGCTGGTCCTGCACACACTCCACCATGTGGTAGCTGGCAGGCCTCACTGAATGGGGACTTCAGAGTTTGGTTGAGGACATATTTTTAAGAGGTAGTGGACAGGAGAATTATACCAATCCAAGCCTCTCCTCAGTGTGTAGAAGATACTTTTGCCCAGTTGGTGCTGACTACTGTGCCAGCTCAAGCTACTACCTCGTCAACATCAGGGACATTGTAGCATTGATGTCAGATGCATGGCTATTTATAGTTTTTCTGCTTAAAAAAAAAGCTGAAGAATAGGTGTTAAATGAATATTATGTGAATAAAAAATAATATTGCATTTTAAATACTGCACTTATATAAATAAAAACTAAATTGCTTCTGTCCATCTGCCCACTCTTTTAATCACAATTTGGTGTTTTGTATTGTAGGACTGATATTCCATGGAGGCATACTATGTGGAGAATTGTTTATGGAAAAGTGATGGTGCAAAAACATGTTTTTCTTTAAAATTACCTGTGTCAAATATACTTTTATATACACTTGTCTTACACATGCTTGTCTTTCAGCTGCTCTACATTATAACAGTGTTTGCGTATCTGTAAGCAAGCTAGTTGATTCGAAACAGCTTTTAGAATGAAAGAGTGCATACATGCTCTGTAGGCATGGTGTGCACACAGTTTACTTTGATCTTTCACCATATATGGCATTCCTGAGATTGCATAGGCTGTAGTATAGGTTTGGGAGAGTTAATGCAGAGGACAAGGCAGTTAGCAGAATTAGGAGGGAATACAAATAATAACAGTATGAGATGTTCATTGCTGTTACATTGTACCAGAATAAAATTACTCCATTTCTTCTGAACTTGGATGCTGAGAGGCACTTGATCATCTTTCATAAGTGACACCACTGTAAAGGACTTAGAGATAAATTAGAAGCTAAAAGATGTTCTTTCTCATGTAATGTTGGACAACAGTTTGGACTGCCGTCAGCACCTTTCACATTCCCTGTCTTCTGTTTATATCAGTGGTAATACACCTTTCTTAGAGAGATTTTGTCTTGTGTTACTGACTTGGGACAACTTGTCTGTTCATTATTAACTTCCCTGCTGCTCTGGCACTAATATGGTGTGTCCTAGCAGTGGTTGAATCACAGCTCACTCATTTATACTTTACTTTGTGTATATGACAAAGGTCAGGAACAATCAAATTAGCTAGTTACTTTGCAAAGCTCTAGTCATGTAGTTTTCATGGAGATGAATTCCCTTCCCATGCTTAAGTCATTTATACCCAAACATAGTTGAGCTAGCATGATAATTAGGTAAAAGATGTGCCAGGTAAAACACTACACATTTTCATATAGACATGCATAAAAACTAAACACATCTTACATAGTAAGCACAGTTTATTATGAAGTAAAAATATCACATTGCAAACAAGTCATTAAATGTCATAAGCAATTGTAAATTTTTGATGGTCCCAAAGTACTTGCAATGTAGTAGGTTCCAAAGCAGCAGTGCTTTGATCTAAGGAAGATAGCTGTGGTAGGTGCACTAGGAAGTGAACATTAAATTAGATAAGAGAGTAAGATGTAATTAGAGTAGATTAGTCAAAAATGATGGTATGGGTGGCCACAGTGGTGCAGTGGTCAGCGTTGTCACCTCACAGCAAGAGGTTCTCCAGTTCAATCCTTGGCTGGGGTGCCTTCTGTGCGGAGTCAACATGCCCTCCCTGTGGGCATGTGGGTTTCCTCTGGGTGCTCCGGTTTCCTCCCAAAGACATGCTGTAGGTGGATTAAACACTCTAAATTGGCCCTAGGCATGAGTGTGTGCATGTGTGTGTGCCTTCTGTGGAAGGTTGGGCGCCGGGCTGGCAACTCAACACCGTAAAAACTCCACTGCCAATCATGAGCAGACAGGTGATCCACTGTGCTGACCCCTAACCGGGAAAAGCTGAAAGAAGAAGAAGTCATGAATGATGGTAAATGTAGATAGGATAGTAGCCAGCCATTTTGGATTAAGCATTGGCATAACATTTAAGAGATGAATATAGAGTTTTCTTTGAAAGCTAATCTTATTGTCTGTTTCTATAAGTTGGCTAGGTATGGTATTCCATATCTTTGGTATAGAACTGGGGTAAAGAACATCCTCTGATGAGTTTTATCATTTAGATTTTTGAGCCAGGAAATTATCATCACAGCAGAGAGGTCTGCTGGAGTTGTACCACTGCAGGAGGTTATTCAGGGGGGAGGGTGCTCATCTGCTGGTGAAGTATGAAATAAGCAGTTTCTAGATGAAAGAAATTTACATACAGAGAATAAAAGAAAACTTAAAATATCTGGGGTAAGCTGTGAGCCAGTGGACTTCAGGTGATTGCTGTGCAGGTTTTCATAGAAATCATCAAGAGAGCCATGTAGGCTTGGGCTTCCAGCTGGAAATGCATGATACCATTTGTGACATGCATACATATGGATTATTCTGCATATAACTACACTCATTTAAGGAGATCATCACTCCATTTCTGTTTTGCATTTCTGGTGTGGGTATCGACCTTTGATTGCGGTGCGTATTTTATTTTGAATTGTCTACATATGTTCCAAGATCCCTAACTACTAGGTCAATGCTTAGGGGCACTTTATTGATGGAGTAATTGACTTGTGTGGACATTTTCCCAAAGGGCACTATAATGTACTTCTTGCTGTTGAGTTTTAAATAGTGGTTTTGGTACCAATCATTTGTCTGTGTTAGGCCTTCTTGCAGGATGCATTGTGGGAGGAGGGAAACTATGACAGCCATATAGAAAACTACTGTAGGCATTTTATCATTAGGGTGCTTTTTCCCACTTTGTTCACATTCATATAGGTATAATGACACCATGTGCACATTATCATGCATCTATGAAGAGTGGAACTTTGAATATCACACATAGTTCTTTTGTCTAGATCTGTATTCACATCATATTAACATTACATAAATCATTATACAAATCATTCAACAAATTGCTATGGTGTTAAAATACTTTTATTTCAAAGACATTATAAAATATTTTTGTCAAGTAATTTTATTCATAAATCAACCAATGACTACATACATCAACAGCAAACAAAATAATAAGTAATAGTCACAAGTCAAAGTTGCATACATAAATCCAAATGGCTACAGCTGAATTACAATACTAGCAACCACTTTTTTTTATCAAACTTCTGTTTATCAACAATAAACACTAGCCACAAAGAAAGAAGTAACAAAATAAAAAAAGGGGAAAAAGAAAGAATAGGGCTGGATTTGTCAGAGGCAATCAGAACCTATCTAATGTTGTTAAGCCTAGACATAAATCATCTGTTTAGCACAAGCTTTGATTCTTCATTAAGAATTATATCTGCAATACATTTGATTTGAGGGTGTAATTAGCAACTATGATGTCCACTCCCTAGAGGTTATCATTGCTGATTGCCATGGGACTCCATGGTTTGAGTTTATTGCAATAGGAATGCCATGTGATACATTCCTCAACTTCTAGTTCTTCAGGTGTTCTCCAAGCTGTTTTAATATGAGTGTGGCATTCATTAACTGCATGATATATAACACATAGGGTGGGAGGTTGGTATAATGGGAGTGAGAGGTTGGCATAATGGTTAAGGTGTTTTTACCTTACAAACATAAGGTGTAGGGTTTGATTCTCACATGGGGTAATTGGCTAGGCTGAAAATGGCCCACAAGGGCAGTTAGCCTAGTACTAACCTATGAACAAGGCAATACTTGGTTCCAAGTTGGTCAACTTAACTCAACTCCAACATAGTTTGGACCCATAAGCGATTAAAAAAGCAGTGGCACACATTTCAAACATACTCTTGTTGTAGGGCATAGCTTCTGATTATGAAGAGGGAAGTAGGATGAATAAGAGGTAGTAAGTGAGGGGGATGGCAAGATAAGAAAAGGTAAGGGAGGGTACAATAGAGATAAAGGGCTGTGAGAGAGCTGCAGAATTCATGTAATGTGACCTGTGAGTGCAGCTGCACTTATTCTAGGTGAAAGGATGTTCCTTGAGCTGTCGGCTGAAGTCAGGATATTTTTGAAAGTCTTAGGTTGACAGAGATGAATAGAGTCATAATGTAGATATATAAGGAGGTATGTAATTCTTATGGAGATATATAAGGGCAGTGTCACAGGGGAGCTGCTATACCCTGTACTGTCTCAGGAGTAAGATGGAATATTGCCTCTGTAACACTTTCAGATTACCTTCAACCTATGGAGCAGATCAGTAGGCTTTTACATTACAGCTAAAGAGATGAGCTAATGTAAGAGCTGCAGCATGACCTCCCAATCAGACGTTCATAGAAGCGAACAATTGACTGGGACATGTATTATGTATACTTTCAGCCTTTTCCTCTTGTGTACAGTATGAACAAGGAGATCAGTTTTTATATTCATTTGACTCCTTGGATGTGTAGGTAGGGCAGGTATATGTAAAGCAGTAGTGATGTTATAAAACTTTTAGTTGACGCCATCCACTCTATGAATGGAATACTGAGTCTTGTCAGTGCCCTTAACTGGTTTGGTATATAGTAATTATGAATGACAGGGGAAAAGTGGTTAACAGTGCCATTTATCCTATGAAAGTAGAAAAGAGGCTTTACTGGTTGGTAAAAGAGAGTCACATAAAATGCTATGCAGATCTGTATTTAGCCCAGCTAGTCCTGGTACCTTCCCTTTACGAGTGGACTGAATTGACTATTTTTAATCCTTTTATTGAAACTACTAGTTGGCATAACTCTTCAACTTGTTATTGAGAATGGAAAGAGATGCCAAATGAAACAGTCCTCATAACCTCAAATTTCCATGTAGAGTTTCTTTTCCTTTGGTTTCTAGTACAATTTCTAATAGTATTCAAGAAAAAGGTGCATTAATATTCTATTTGCTTCATTAAGGAGGTGGCAGAATTAGTTGATTTTATTTTTTACATTTTCTCAGTAGCCTTCTTTGTTTAGGTGGGTAAGCCTACAGCTTATCTGGTTTATTCCTGAATAAATGTGACCTTTTATGCTGTATCCCATCTTTTCATGGCAGTTCTGCTTTGCAGTTTTACAGTATAAAGTACTGTATGTCAGCCTTCTTTTACTCACAACAGATTGAGCCAGATTCACGAAGGCTTGCACGGAGTCCAAGAGTAAGTAAGACTTCAGACATCCAATATGTCTGCCGAGTGATCCAGCAACAGCCGGCAGGGGTGTGCATGAGAGCTCCTAAAACTACTCTTGCACGCACAGTGTTATGTTATGCAAATTACCTCATTTACTGCTGAAAGCTATGCAAATGAGGTAAATTTGCGATCCAGGAAACACTAACCTGTCCGAGTAAGAGTAGAGTTAGTTGCAGAAATGTACTCCATTGGTAACAGAGTACCATTCTGTAAATAGCAAAACGGAGCTATGACAGCTCCAAATAAAGGATGCATCCAGTTAAGGAAGCATGCCAATGGCCACATATAAGGCCATTAGCATTTTAATCTGATGCAAAATATTAAAAATAATATTTTTCCCCCCGATCTCCGATGTTTAAGCATAGTGCAGTGCTGCACAAATGTGTGGCACTATAAAAACCAGAAAAGAAAAACAAAAAAGCCAAAAATAGGCATTTTATTAAAAATATTCCTCTGCCATGCAGGTGAATGACAGGCTGAAGACAACATGGCTACTGAGTAGTGGTTTCTAAGGGGGGAAGCTCAGTTTGATAGATGTAACCAAGCATTAGCAGGCAATCCTATGCAAATGAGGATAAGGATAGTGAATCCCAATTTTCCCTGCCATGTGAACCATGTCCCTAGAATGTAAGTGTAGGATTAGGGGAGTAGTAGAGTAGAAGATAGGTGACATCATGAGGTGGTATGTATCAAAGACTGTAAGGTTATTGGAGCAGAGTGGCATGTGTTTGCTGTGAGTTACTCAGGACTGGAAGAGGCGTGTCTACAGTTGTCTTAACTGAAACCCAGAAACCGAAAGTGTATGCCGTGGATATCACCAAAGTTTCTTGCAAAGATGTTTACACTGTGTGCGCGTGTGTGCGTGCCTGTAAACCCGTCTAAGCCTGTGTGCACATGTGTGCACCCGTGTAAGCCTGTGTAAGGCTGTCTATGCCTGTGTGTGTGCATGTGCACCTGCCTAAGCCTGTATAAGCCTGTGTAAGCCTGTGTGCTCACGTGTACGCTTGTGTGTGCATGTTTGCACTTGTTTGTGCAGTGCTGCCACCTGTGGAAACAGAAAAGGAAAAGGAAGGAAAAGAAGTAGTAGGAAGTTAACCAAGGAGAACTAGCAGAGCTGCCAGGTGAAATCAATCAGAATCAGCCAATTACACAGGCAGTACACTAGCCCAGCCCAGCACTCTGCAAACAACATTCCCCCATGTTTATCTCAGAAGCACTGCAACACTGCAGTCTACAAACAGAAGTGAAAACTTAAAAAGCTTAACTGAGAAAAAAAAATGTTATGGGCTGCCATTGCTATTATAAGGCAACTTGTGCAAGATGCTGAGGGTGGTGCCATTGCGAATGCTGCTGAGCAACCCACAGTGAGAAGACAGAGAAGAGTGTACAGACCCAGGGTAACCTACCAGGGACTACATGAGCTGGAAATAGTGGAGCGCTATAGAGTGGACAGAGACCTCCTGCAGCAAATTGTTGAGCTGTGCAGGCCACGCCTCACACACAGAACCAACAGAGGGGAACCCATCCCAGTGGAAACCAAGGTATGTGTCGGCCTAAGAATACTAGCAACAGTTAACTTCCAGAGACCATCTAGAGATATGATGGAGATTTCACATGCATCAGCATCCAGGGTACTGCACCAGTTCCTGAACGCCATGTCAGCACATGTCGGTGATAATGTATATTTCCCCAATTCCCATGAGCAATATGCGTCTCTTCCAGCAAATAGTGGAATACCCTGAGGTAGTGGGTGCAATTGACTGCATGAACATACACATCAAAGCACCAGCTGGTGAACGGGGTAGGGTCTACATCAACCCCAAGGGCTTCCACTCCATCAACTGCTAGGTCGTGTGTGATGCCCAGGGCATAATACTGAATGTGTGTGCTGGCTGCCCTGGAAGCTACCACGATTCCCATATCTGGCATCTGACGCAGGTGTACCAGACATTTGCCAACGGTCACCTAGTGGGGGATGCTGGATATGCACTGGAGCCGTGGCTGATGAAACCAATCAGAAATGCACACACAGCTGAACAAGAACTCCATAATGAGGCCCACTCACAAACATGAAATGTAATTGAGCATGTGTTTGGGATGCTCAAGTCATGGTTCCGGTGCCTGGACACATCTGGCAGAGCCTTGCAGTACTCACCAACTACATGTACCCAAATTGTCATGGTATGTGCCATGCTACACAATATGATCCTGCAAAAACAGCTGCAGCAGGAACAGCATGGGGCAGGGCCAAACAGCCTGTTCTTTAAGCAGTCTGGTCTGCCCAGCATGAAAATAAAAAGCAGTGACAGGGCTCGAACCCAGTATACTGTGCACTATAGTCACAGTACTGAACCACTAAGCCATGACAGCATTACACTGGCACAGCCACAGCAGGACAATTGTACACTAATGCAAACACAAAGAAATGCTGTAGCATGCCCCTAAAAAGGCATATGGGTAACCTCCCCCACAGGCCTATGCAGACAGAGAACAGCAGGCCAGGCAGTGTGATGTGGGTTGGGTAGGCTATGAAGTCACAATCTAATATACCTGACAGTGGACGCTAAGATCTGTAGTACAGTAGTATGCCTCAAGCCAGTATGATAGGCAACAGTACAGACTGAAATGGAGTACCTTGCATAGCAGTGCAGGCCTAGCAAATGTGTATAAGTGTCAGGTGAACCCCTCATCCTATGTACATCCACAGTAACAATCAAGTGTGCCCCCGGGTAGAAATGTACAAAGAATAGCTGTCCCCCTGTATGTAGAAATGTTGATAAGTCTATGCAAAGTGTCTCATGGAAGCCCTGCAGGCACAGCATGATCCCTGTTGATTTATGACACAAAGGTGAGCCCTGCTGTAAAAATACAACTTGATTTTCCACACACATAAAGTATAAATGTCTATAGTGGCCGTGCTCACACACTTCAACAAATGTAGTGGATTTCATTCAGCATCACACTGAAAGGTCATACTGGGCATGCTCACACACTTAAATAAATGAAGCATATGTCAGGCAACAACATACTGAAAGGTCATACTGGGCATGCTCACACACTTAGGCTAAATATGGAGGTGATAAAAAGGGATCTATGGACAAATGTGGTTAGTCATCTCTACTTCCAGAAACACATTCACAAAGTTTATAGAAAATCATGCTATGTGTTCACACAACCTGCCAAGGTCTGTGCATGCAGGTCAAAGGAGGTTCCCTCTACTCATCAGTCATCAGACCCATCAGAGAGTACCACAACACACTTGCGATGAATCCGACTAGGCACCGTCAGCAGCTGTAAAGACCACTGAAGTACCTCAACAAGAGGATTACTGGCCTCAAACAGTTGCCCCATGCAACAAGACTGAATTTAAACCAATCTGTACTCTGTTGCATACTGTCTACTCAGGAGATCTCTGCACAACAGACAGGTCCATGTCATGGCAACACTCAGATCTGTTCTGAGTTACAGCTCAATGGCAATAAATATACAGACCCAACTGATATTGCCAACATCCTGGCAGATAGGATCAGTGTTAACTTTACCCCCCTCTCACCCATGAAAGAGCACATCACTATAATGGAAGACTGCAAAGTTGCTGTCATCACGGCTGCACAGGTAAAAAACACTCCCAAAGCCAGTATCACAGCAGCCATGGGATCAGATTAACTCCCAGGCTGTGTTCTACACAAACCACAGAGTGAACAGGCACCACACCGATGTACCATGTTCAGTCATAGCCACACCTCAGGCTTTGTGCCAGCTGAATGGTGCACAGCGATGATTATCCCACTACACAAGGGTGGAGACACCACAGACCCCAGGAACTAGTGCCCTATTAGCCTGATGAGCCTGCCCTTCAAGGCTATGGAATGTATCATCATACAACTTATTAAAAAATACAGTTGTAATCCCCAAACCCTGGATCACAACCATGTTGGGTTTGTAAAATTCAGATCATGTCTCCTAAACCTGATAGATGATATTGAAGCAGTCACTAGAACCGTAGACAAGGGTAAGGTGGTTCGCATAGCCTATATAGATCCTGCCACGGCTTACAACACCACCCCACACTCTGTAAATATAGATAAACCCACTAAACGAGGTATAAATTGCTATGTCACAAGATGGGTTGCCAACAGGCTTACTGACAGAACACACACTGTGAAAGTAGCAGACTCCATGTATGACTTTGGACCAGTGACGAGTGCAGTACCACAGGATCCAGTCCTGGGTCTTGTCCTGTGTAGTATCTACTTCCCTGAAGTAAACTTTAACATGGAAGGTCTGTGTCTACTGAAGTTTCCAGATGACTGCAAACTAGGAGTCATAATTGTAAACACTAAAGATGTGGACATCCTACAAAAGGGCCTCACTGAGACAGATGGCTGTTGTCAAAGCCATGGGCTCAAGCTCAATGCCAAAATGTGCACTGTCATCCCCTTTGTTAAAAACTCTGTAGCCATGAAGTACAACATAGGCAGTAGTATACTTAACACTGAAAGTGTGACAAGAGACCTCGGGTCACAGGTGGACACTGGACACAACTGTGATAATCACATCCCCACAGTAGTCAGGAAATCCTCCTATGTGGCACACCTCATCACAAAAGGTGTCTCATGCAGAATAGAAGAGGATATTGTTCCCCTCTACTCATCACTCACTAGAACCATAATAGAGTACAACGTCCCTTTTGCTATGTACCTCACAAGACAACTACAACAACTGGAAAGCTTGCAGCAATACCACACAAAGAGCATTAGCGGCCTGAAATACATGCCATACACAGACCATCTCAAAATGCTCCAGCCGTACTCCCTTGCATATCGTCTACTCAGAGGTGTTCTCTGCCTAACATACAAAGCTATGTCAAACACAGAGCTGTTGGACATGCTCCACGTAAAAAACTCACATTCCCTCTGATCTTCGGATCCAAAACCACAAGTGAAATACCAAAGGAAGGGGTGTATCCATTTACCTTATGGATACCCACACCTACAGGTTAGTGGCACAGCATGAGGCCTTGGAGACCATGCAAGTGCAACTAAAATTGGGCAAAGCTACTTATTAGATTGTAGCCTGCTACAGATCACCTACCTTGTCTCAGGAACCTCACTCAGTAGTCCTGAGAACAGTGGAAAATACAAAGGTCCTATCAAACACCATTATATGAGGAGATTACAACTACCTAAACATTGAGTGGGAGAATTACTTGTGAACAACGTCCTTTGCCCAATGTTTCCTTGAGTTTAAAAACTCTAACACCCTGGAACAGCTGGTCACCATGCCCACTAGAGGTGACAACATACTGGACCTGATCATCACCAACATGGGGTAGCAGTGTACCACAACAGGGATAAATCCCCACTGGTAATATCAGATCATAAAGTAATCACACTGGACATCAACAGCCCCCCCCAGTCAATGCAGCCACTGTGAAGACATTTTCAAAAGCTAACTGCACACTTCCCAAGACCAAAGTGGAAAGTTCCAAAGCCCCCTTGCTATAGGATAATGCCATACAATCCGTCGAATAATTTGCAAGTGCATCCTATGAGCATCTACAGGGATGCATTGATTGAGACATCCCAAATAAAACCAAGATGCACTCCTCCAAAAATAAGAAACCGATCTGGTGGTCGTCGCCCCTAAATAAGCTAGACAACATCAGGAGGAAACGAACACATGATAGAGCAAACTTCACAAAAGGAAAGGCATCACTGATCATTATTAGGAAGAAACAATGATCGCTCATAAAACAATTCAAGGCCAGTTTCTAAAGACAAATTGCCAAGGAATATAAGAATAACAACCACAAAGCATTCGTTAGCTATACCAAACATGTAGGTGGCAACTTCCAAATATGCTGTCAGCTACTGAAAAATGGCAAGGCATACACTGAACCAACTTACATTGCACACATCCTGGGGGACAGGTTCAGTGCAAACTCCCCCCCATCACTCCCAAAAGGGCATGTGTCCATCCCAGAAGAATGCAGAGCCCCAGACTTCATGGACATGCAGGTAAAGACAGCCCTCTCCAAAGCTAAGAACACAGAATCAGTGGTACTGGATGGTGTCCCAAGCTGCATTGTATACCAGCCCCAAAAGGAACTACACCCTCACCTACATTCACTGTCCAGACTCAATCATACCACAGGCTATGTACCCAAAGAATGGCATACACCAACAGTCATCCAGCTTCACAAAGGGGGTGCCACAACAGAACCTGGAAACCGTTGCCCTATAGGTCTATTCAGCCTGGTCTGCAAAGCTATGGAGCAAAGTATCATGGAAACCATAAACAGAGACATTGCGGCCCACCAGATGCTGGACTCTACCCAACTTTACCTTGTTAAAGGCAGATCCTGCCTCCTAAACCTAGTTGACTTATTTGAAACAGCTACCAAGGACATAGATGGAGGTGAAAGTAGTCCACACAGCCCACCTGGACCTCTCTAAGGACTTTCTACACCATTCCCCACTCTGTCATCATGGACAAGCTTACCAGCTTGAACATTAATAGCTATGTCACAGGATGGGTGGCCAAGTGGCTCACAGATCAAACACACATGTTCAAGGTTGCGGGTGCCATTTCCGATTCTAAACCAGTCACAAATGGCATCACACAGGTCTTAGTCATGGGACCCCACCTGTTCAGTAGATACTGCTCAGAGGTACAGGCAAGCACGGGAGGAGTATGGCTGAACAGGTTTGCAGATGACTGCTAACTGTGGTCCATAATCAACTCTATGGCTGACACAGACATCCTCCAGAAGGGTCTTACAGAGACAGATACCTGGTGTCAAAACAATGGCCTCAAGCAGAATGCCAAAGAATGCATAGTCATCCCCTATGGATAAAACAAAGTGCACACAAATTACCACATAGATGGTAATCCGGTATGTACGGAGAAAGTCATCATGACCCTGGGGACACAGGTAGATAGTAAACTCTCCTTTGATGATCACATGGCCAAAGTGTTTAGACATTCCTTCTATGTAGCCCACCTAATGTCACCTAATGTAAATCACTTTGTCTAGTCTGATGATGTCCCCATCCTATAAATATACCTGTGGAAAGGAGAACTCACAGTAATGTGTATAGTGCGTTGTGTAAATGCGTACTCCTGCAGTATCATGAAGTAATTAGGTAGGGGTTTAAATCCTGCACTTGACAACTGTGTGTGTGTGATCTCCTTGGAGAAAAGCTACCTCTTTGGAGAGTAGTAAAACACATTAAAAGTGGTATACTAATCATTGTCAAGTCTGATGATGTCACCATCCTACAAATATACCTGTGGAAAAGAGAACTCCCAGTAATGTGTATAGCGCGTCGTGTTAATCTGTACTCCTCTAGTAACATGAAGTAGTTAGGTAGGGGTTTAAATCCTGCACTTGACAAGTGTGTGCATGTGATCTCCGTGGAGAAAAGCAACCTCTTTGGAGAGTAGTAAAACACCTTAAACGTGGTATACTAATCTTTGTCAAGTCTGATGATGTCACCATCCTACAAATATACCTGTGGAAAAGTGAACTCCCAGTAATGTGTATAGCGCGTCATGTTAATGCGTGGTTCTCTAATATCAAGAAGTAATTAGGTAGGGTTTTGAAGCCTGCACTTGGTGAGTGTGTGTGCGCTCTATGTGTGTGATACTGTTGGTCAATGTGTTGTGGGTTTTGCTTTTACTACTGTATGACAACAGTATGTGCATTGCACATGTCAGGTAGCTGTGTGGCAAATACATATACCTACATGTGACCTCAATTATTTCATAGGTGGGAACCCTGCTTTCTCCAGGAACACATCTGTCATCTTTGCCAGAGTGTGCCGCCCCTTTCCAGACCTTAGGTCACAGCTATATGCTTGTGACAAGGCCAGCGACTGCAGTGATCCCTGGCCTAGGTCATCCGTGTCACACACACTCATTACGGTTTCTATTGAATTGTGTGAGTGAGGGTTTATGGCTGAGGTATATTACAGACTTGTTCAAATGCAGCAAAGTCTGTCAATGATGGCTTTTCATTATAGGTGTACAACAACCTTTGTGGATATGCATGCAGACCCCTTATTGCTTATGTGATCCAGCGAGGGATTTCTAAATACCTTTGGAAATGTGATTACCAAAGTAGAGATGACGTAACACTTGGCTGCATGTACACATCTGTACCTGTTCAACATGTTGGTGGCTACTACCTATGTGGTACTGTGGGGATACTATGTTTCGTAAAGGTGGATGACTATGCTCTGGTTGGCTTATAGCTTTACAACATGGGTTTGACAACAGGTATCTGTCTGTATAATACCCTTGTGGAGGATGTGTGTGTGTCATCTTGAGAATGCATTATAGGCCACATTATGCATTTCCAGACGTGGATGGACATATCCCTACTGTGATTACTTGTACCTAAGAGAGCTATATGGCAAACAGGAGTGGTCTCAGGAATGGGTGCAGGTGAATACCACTGGTTACTGGCATAGTATAGTACCTGAAGTATACAAATGTTACTGTGTGTCCTACATCTGTGTGTCAGTTGTCAAGACATCATCTAACAATTGTTTATGGTCAGGCTGTTGAGGTTATGTATACTACCAAAATGCAAAACAATGACATATAATAACAGTATCACCCACAGCACAGTGTCAAACCATGTCATACACACATGTGTACTCAAGCTCCAAAATGTATGTAGTACAATGCATACTGGCCACCAATAGAAACTATGGAGCGTTACTGTGTAACACAGGGCATGTCACCCTGCCCATGTGTCCACTATGCACGTACATGCAGACAGTGTATCTCCACCATGTTCACAAATGTACACCTGAAAATCTGTGCTGCACACATCCTACATGTACTATCCACTCTCTAACACATGCTGCCAATACTACACACATCAGCCAAGTGGCCCATGGGCAGAAAATACACTATTGGAACTAACACTGTTGTAAACAATACTACATTGACAATCATAGCTTTAATGCATCATGCCACCTCAGCTACACCTTCAAGGATATCATTACAATCTACTGCTGACAGCATGCTAACATTGCTATACTGCTGTAAAGTCACCCTATGCATCAGCACCGTGGTAGCCTGTTCCTGCATCAATGTTACAGATGACAGGAGGTGGCACAGGTTTCATCATATGCACAGGGTGTGTTGTTGGTTTGCCAGAGGCCTACATTGAGCCATACAATCAACATGTATGTATGTGTGTGAGGACCAAGAGTACTGCTATGGGTCAATGTTGATGTAATGTGTGTGGGTATGTGTTAGCCCTAGGTGTCTGTTTTATGTGTGTGTGTGTGTGTGTGTGTGTGTGTGTGTGTGTGTGTGTGTGTGTGTGTGTGTGTGTGTGTCTGCATGCACACAGTTCCACCATGTGGCTGCCATATACAGGGATTTGTGGGACAGCCACAGACTGTACCTGCCAGGCTTTACAGATCACCGTCTCTGGCCATGGACACGGTACCTGTGCCTGACAGGTGTGCTACTGACAGTATCAGGTAATAAGCCAGACTGGGTACTATCCTTAGAGGTGGACAGATGTACACTGGACCCAGGTCCCTGCTGGGACTGTCCAGAACCACGTGCACATGGTCTTCTAGGATGGTCTATAGACAGCCCACCCCCAACATTGCTGGGGCTGGTACTGGCACTACGGGAGTGGCTGTGACATGAGGGACATCCATGGTGACTGCCAGTTGCTGATGTTGCTGGCATACGTCCACGTCGATGTCTCAACCATCCCGCACTGTCCTGACATATGGACATGACATTGCGGAGGACATCTAATGTCTCACCCCAACGTCTATCAGTGACCTCAGTGTAATTATGGATGGCACCTGCTAGGTCACAGATACTGTCAATTACAGCGGTATGTACTCTCTGTGCTGTTAGTCCTTGTCTGGTGTACTGTTCCATACGTGCCTGTGCCTCCATGACAGCCTGGAACATGCGTGAGGTTATAAGACCTGTGGCACGTCTGCCAGGGGAATGATGAGAAACCATGGACATCTGCCTATGTGGTACCCTTCCAGACATCTGGATATGGCTGCTGTGTTGGGATGCATGTGCCATAGATACCACACTGTCCTGGCCAATGCTGACTGTATACTGTCCCTCAGCTAAGGGCATTGGTGACGGATGTATTGGCAGTATGACTGTGTGCATGGATGGGGTGGAAACTTGTGTTCTGTCGATTGGTTGCCCAACAACAGACCCTGGCAAACATGCCTGTGCCTCAACACACCTGTCCTCATCATCACTATTTTGCTCAGTGACATCAGGTTCCCTGATGCAGTGAACCAGCCCAACCTCAGCACCTGTGAGAGGAAGACAGGAAACACACTTTACGACCTGTACATGATGTCGGAACACATGCACACATGCCACATGAACACATGCACACATGAACACATGAACACATGAACACATGCACACATGCACACATGAACACATGCACACATGCACACATGAACACATGAACACATGCACACATGCACACATGAACACATGAACACATGCATGCATGAACACATGCATGCATGCACACATGCACACATGCACACATGAACACATGAACACATGAGCACATGAACACATGAACACATGTACACATGAACACATGCACACATGCACACATGCACACAAATACACACCTCAGACACACACACACACACACACACACACACACACACACACACACACACACACACACACACACACACCACCAGCAATCCAGAACATACTCAATAGCGGTTGATGGTGGGGTAAAATATCACAAGCCAGTCATATCACATGTGTCAGCATGCAGGACTTGTGTTGCTCAACAGCATGCAGTGCGGGTGTAGACAGCCCTTGCTAATAACAGTATACATGGCTCTGATGCATGTGTGTTGTACTTCAGTGATTGGCCTCACCCTGGAACGCAATGTGTACATGGACACAACATTGCTGTGCAAGTATTGAACGCTCTGCAATGTCCTGTGCACCATCACTCACAGGTATACATACCATGGTTGCATGTGCATCTGTGTGTCACATAGATATCCATTTCTGATTAGAGCGTCTGTGTCTTTAGCAGATAATTGTGGACACAGGTTTAGCACATGCATGCTATGTATACAAACAGGATGAGTGGTGCATGTATACCTGATGGAATATCATTGCTCAACATAGCCATTGTACAGTGGTTATGGTGAGTGTAGGACATATTGTGTACATGCCAGTGCCAGCCATGACATGGCATGCTACAACACAACTGCAACATTAAACATCACACATACCCAATGTGTGTCATGTGACCTATACACTCCATAGCATTACAATACATATATGTGTCACTTTGTACAAATGGTGATTGCTATGCATATTGTGTATAGGTGCATATGTTTGCAAACACAAAACAGTGAGGTGCATAGCAATGAATGCTATGTGTAGTACTGTGGTTACTGTAACTGGATGGGGTGTAGTACCATGAGCCAGCATCATGCAGCATCATGTGGTCATTCAAGGCTACTAATGTGTGCCAGACCATCACCTAGCATGCGGTACCTGAACTGCAGTACCATGGCTACATTCACCATTTCACAACCAGTTGTTGCATGGCTTTGTAAGGTGCCCAATAGGGAGCATTGCCTAACATGAATGTGTTATGTGTTACAGAGTGTCGCACAGCCCCCTGTGCTGTGTGGATGACATTTGGGATACTGGAGTGTAACCTTACAGTGGGTGTCTGAATACGCCATGTGTAAGCATATTAACATGTACTGCGTATGACAATGTTGTGTATGTTGTGTGCATGTGTATCGACTCTGCCTATCCAATGTCCACTACAGTTTTGCCACAATTGTGTGGGATGCTCTGTGTATTGCATGTGTTTGAGGCAGCTACACACATTACTGGGATGTGCATAGTCTCACAGCAAACATGCACAGCATGCATTATGCGTAGGTGTGTTACGTGTACATGTCCTACACCTCACCTATGACATGCACATATATCATGCAATATTAAATGTAGAACACACTCACCAGCATGGCTCTGCTGTCTTGCTGTCACACCAGAGGGACCTACAAGGATATGAGACAGTTTGTCAGTGGCAAGAACTGTGGCATTGCTACTGTGGGTTTGCAATCTTACAGTAGTACAAAGGTTGACAGTCACAGGCCTACATATTATGTTCCAAATTATCAGTATTGCACAACACCAGGCTCCACATCTTCTAACTACACAGTAGACATCTCACATATGCATGACCTACCAATAGAGGTAACAGTAGACTTCAGATATGCCATGTTACTTGCACGCTCCATGTCAATTTGCTGGGTGGCTCCAGCCTCCATGATGATACATGTTTGCTGTTGTTGTTGTTGGCCAGAAGCCGCCAGGCTGAAGAGCAGCTCCTCCACTCTGGTGAGGGGGGGATGGATGGCTACCCCACCACCTGTGGCAAGCTGTTGTCTATGGACATCAGACGCACACTGCAGGACATGTCTAAGGAAATCACTGCAGTGATGGCATACCTGCTCATATGTCTGGTTATGCATGCCTATGTCATTTACCCGACAGACAACATCTTGCCACAGTGCATTCTGCTCATGCTGGTCCTGGCTGGTTCTTGAGAACAGCAGGGCATAGTGCTGAACCAAGCTCGTTGTGATCTGCTCATCTTCAGCTGGGCTGTATGTTGGATTGCGATGGTGAGCCATGACCCTGGAAGACAAGGAAACAATATGTGTGAGCAAGTCATGTGACACACTTAACATTCTAATGTACAGATATCACTGAACTGCCATATATAGCAACCTATTGGCTGTCAGAGGATACACATTTTCAATATCACATATCAGTGCTCATACCACAACTACCTGACAGTGCCCGGCATGCTCTATATATCAAACCATGTTCTGCACAGCAACAAAGAGAAACCAGTATGTAAGTCTATACAACAGTACATGTCACACTGTATGCGACACAATGCACCACCTAGACACAGGAGGTATAGGTTCATAGGTTCATACTAGGCTATCTGCCCTAGGGCATTTATACGCCTAGCCAGAGTGTGTTTGGCTTTCGCCACCCATTTTAAATTAATTTTGCTATGCCCTTTTTCGAGGTTAGTATACTGTGCCTCTGTCTAACAGTGACACAGAAGTGATACCCAGGGTAAACCTACGATCTCCCATCCACTCATCAAGATTCCTCTTGAAGAGAGTCAATGAGGGACTCTGCCTAACCTGGACTGGGATTGTATTCCAGAGTGAAGGGAGCCTCTGGGTTATGAATCTGTCCCTCCAGCATGTCCTATTTATTTCAGTGCTGAGGTTCAAGTCTCTCGAGTGCGTAGCATGATGGGATTTGGATTTTCTGAAGTGCAGCATGTCCATTAATTCTGGGTTGGACATGGCTTTATACGTCAGGCACAGATCGCCTCTGAGCAGGCGGTATGCCACTGAGTAAAGCTGGAGTTTCTTTAACCGGGCAGCATATGGCATCTGTTTGAGCCCTTTGATCCTCTTGGTGAGGTACTTTTGGGATCTTTCCAGTTGCTGCAGGTGTCTGGTAAGGTACATCCCAAAAGGGGCATTGTACTCAATTTTGGGCCTGATAAGGGATGAGTAAAGAGGCACGCTGACCTCTCCTGATCTAGATGTGAATCCCTTCATGGTTAGGTGGGCTATATAAAATGTTTTTCTAACCACTTTGGCCACGTGGTTGTCAAATGAGAGATAGCTATCAACTTGGGTCCCCAGGTCCATAATTACTTCTTCTGTACTTAATTGATTACCACCTATGTTGCAATTTGTGGGCACTTTGTTTTTGCCAAAGGGGATGACTATACACTTTTTGGCGTTTAGCTTGAGGCCATGGCTCTGGCACTAGTTCTCTGTTTCTATGAGGCCCTTTTGGAGGATGCTTGTGTTGGCTGGAGAGTCGATTATGGCACCCAGTTTGCAGTCATCTGCGAACTTGGTCAGCCACAGTCCTTCCGTGTTGGCCTGTACCTCCGAGAAATATATACCGAACAAGAGAGGTCCCAGGACTGAGCCTTGTGGGACGCCACTTGTAACTGGTTTGGAGTCTGACATGGCTCCAGCAATTCTAATCATGTGGGTTCTGTCCTTGAGCCAGTTTGCAACCCATCTAGTGACATAGGGGTTTATATTTAAGCTGGTGAGCTTATCTATAATGCCCAAGTGGGCTATTGTATCGAAGGCTTTTGCGAGGTCCAGGTAGGCTGTGTGGACCACCTTCCCCTCGTCAATGGCCTTGGTGACTGTTTCAAAGAAATCAACCAGGTTTAAGAGGATTGGGTCTTGGTTTTATTTGGGATTGCATGATCCATGCATTCCTAAAGGTGTTCATAGAATGCATTTATAAATGATTCTGTGGTCTTGGCCGTATTTTCCACAGGCTCGGGGGCTTTGAAGGATTCCACCTTGGTTTTGAGGAGTGTGAAATTTGCTTTAGAGAAGTTTTTCACTGTGGTTTTCTGGGCAGGGGTGGGGTCGGGATGTGAATATCCAGTGAGATTAGTTTATGGTCTGATCTTACCAGTGAGGGATACACTTCTGGGCTGGAGCATAGAGTCCCCATGTTGGTGATGATCAGGTCCAGTATGTTTTCCCCTCTTGTGGGAGTGGTAATAAGTTGTTCCATAGCATTTGAGTTTATAAATTCTAGGAACCTTTGGGCTAGGGTGTTGGAGCTAGAGTAATGCTCCCAGTCTATGTTTGGGTAGTTGAAGTCGCCCAATATAATGGCATTTGGAGAGACCTTCATATTTTCCAGTGTTCTCAGGAAGGCCGAGTGGGGTTCCTGGGTTTGGGAGGGTGGTCTGTAGCAGGCTATAAACTGGAAGGCAGTTTTACCCACTGTTAGTTGCACATCGATAGTCTCTGATGCTTCATGCTCTGCCACCAACCTGGAGGTGTGGGTATCTTTGACGAATATTGATACTCCCCCTCCTTTTGTGATTCGGTCCAAGTTTTGGGGCCGAAAAGCATGGTATGAGGTATAACCTGGTAGTGCTGGGGTGCTCTCGGGAGCCTTGAACCAGGTTTCTGTTACTGCACAGATATCGATGTTCTCCATGCTAAGGAGAGTTTTGAGTGCGTGCATCTTGAGTTTAGACTTCTGGCGTTGAGTAACATTACTCTTAGTTTCTTATCCCTTGTGATACCTACGGAGGTGGGTATTTCTTTTGAGCCTTGCCTAAAAAAGGCACTATAGGGAAAGCAAGAGCCTTTGCCAATATCCGAAAGCCCAGGGGTGACAGGTGCAAGCCATCCCTAGCGAAGCATCGTGGCTTGTCGAGCATGTCATCCCAGACTGACAGGCATTGGATCCCCTTTGAATGACACCAATACTTAAGCCAGTTGTTGAAACTGATCATCTTGTCTTCATTTTGTGGCATCATTCTTGGTGAGGGTAAGATGCTACTCAAGGTCAGGGTCATACCGGCCTGGGCTACATGCTCTGAGAGCTCCTCTATGTCTCTTTTCATGTAGTCCAGGGAGGTACATATCAGGTCATTCACACCAACATGGACAATGACCGAGTCATATTTGTACTTGCCTTGGAGTGACCTGAGTGCTTGTGTTATGTGGCAGATCCTAGTGCCCGACAGGCAGCTCACCATGACCTTCTCCTTGTTTAGCCTGGTGAGCGGGACGTCAGTGTGCCTGACGATAGAATCACCTATTACAAGTGTATCAGGTGTGTTGTTTAGCCTTAAGTGCTGTGACTGTTCGGCACACTGGCTTTGTGAGCTATGTGTTGCACGTGTTTTGTTTTGGGGTAGCGGTTGCTTGGGTGTCTGCTTTGGAGGTCTCTGCTGCTTAGGCAGATTTTTATTTAGAGCCTCTGAGTATGTTTTTGTGTGTTTATGTGTTTGGTTTGCTGTCGTGGTAGGTCTATGTGAGACTGGAATTGTAGTTGATTGTGATTTCCTTCTCCTCCTGACTGGTTACGCCAGTACTGAGTTGAGAGAGCTTAGCCTCCAGTTTGGCTATATGGTTGCATCTCTCACATGTGTTGGAATTTGTTGGGAGGAGAAGAGGGTTGTCTGTGTACATGAGGCAGTTGTAACATTGCCTCAAGATTCCCAGATTCACCAGCTGGACCGGAGAGGAGATTGACAACTGACCTTTGGACATGCTAGAATACTATTGGGAATTCCTTTATAATTGAAAAAAAGGGCCAATGGGGAACAAGGTACTCAAGGGGAGTTTATGAGGGTGTAGTGCTTTTAATTTTTTAGTGCTGACTTATATAATTGCTTTAGTGAGCAAGTGCCAGGTAACTTAAATGCAATGTGTTACAGGTAACTTAAATGCAAAAACGACAAACAGTAACTTTCTTTCAAGTGAAACAAGGAAATAAGTACAGTAAGCAATGCAGATATCACTAGGGATCCACAAAAGTGCTGAAAAGCCGCGTTTTAGGTGGAATTAGCATTTCAGGGAAATAACAAGCAACAAACAACAAGCATACAAACAAAGCTAGATTCAGCAGGCCTGGATCTAGTCTATGCTACAGCAAACAAGGTGTACCAATTTCAGTAAGAAACAGTTCAAATATGCAGGCACTATAAGCCTTTAACCAGAAATTCCCAGCTCAGAAGGGCAGAGTCCAGCCTCTCCTCCCACAAGAGTGCAGACCATGAACCTTCTTAATGTAAAATAACTGGCCTGAAGCCCAAGTGCTTAAACCAGAACTAATACACTTTTAGAATAACAGACACTGAGCCCTCAATCAGCAGTTCCCAACTTAGAAGGATGTAAACTACCTGTCCTGCCACCACAGTGCAGGCCACAAACCTTCCTAATGTAAAACAACTGGTCTGAAGCCCAAGTGCTTAATCCAAAAGACTTAGAATGATAGCTACACTTTAATCAAGTTACTACCAATCAGTAATAAATACAATTGAATACTTTAAAGAATGCCTGGATTAGTGCTCAAGTTATACAAACAACGCTAGATTCAGCAGGCCTGGATCTAGTCTATGCTACAGCAAACAAGGTGTACCAATTTCAGTAAGAAGCAGTTCAAATATGCAGGCACTATAAGCCTTTAACCAGAAATTCCCAGCTCAGAAGGGCAAAGTCCAGCCTCTCATCCCACAAGAGTGCAGACCACGAACCCTCTTAATGTAAAATAACTGGCCTGAATCCCAAGTGCTTAAACCAGAATTAATACACTTTTAGAATAACAGACACTGAGCCCTCAATCAGCAGTTCCCAACTTAGAAGGATGTAAGCTACCTGTTCTGCCACTACAGTGCAGACCACAAACCTTCTTAATGTAAAACAACTGGTTTGAAGCCCAAGTGCTTAAACTAAAAGGCTTAGAATGAGTTACACCAAGCAGTAATAAATACAACTGAGTACTATTAAGATGACGCAAAATCAAAATAAAGTAGGAAGAAACACAAATACAGTAAAAGCAGATACAATTTATTTATTTATTTATTTTTTGAGTGAGCAAATGAGATGGGCCCAGGAGTTACAGGACAGAAACAAATGCAAATGCAGGCCTTCAAATCAGAAAGTTGAGAGAGATGGAAGACCGCCCAAATGGACAATAACTACAAATTCTGGGCCAGAACCACTCCTTATGTGGTAGACAGGTTACCTAATGCCTACCACTCCCACTGATAAGCTAGAAGGCTTCCCTCCAACACAGAAAGGCTTGGGGGGCTCAGACAGTCCTGGATACAGCAAATCTGTATCTGGAACACTAATCACAGGAAAGGTAGGAAACAGGATTACAATTTTTTTTTCAGAAAAGTAGCAAAAACAGTAGTAAAAACAATTCACATGCAGTGCAAGCTGGCACACTTGAGTATGTAGCAATATTAGTCCACACACAGTTTGAAAAAATGTAATTAAATTAAAAAGGACTAAAAGCAAGTGCAGAAAGGGTTTATTAGGGAGAATGCGGTAAAGAGATGGGACTGGGGGAGTGTCCTAGATCAATTCTAGAGTGGGGCGGGCACTGCAAAAGCCACCAAATTTAAACTACAACCAAGAACAGGGAGGGGGGGATGGGAAAGACAGTTTCAACAGAGATGTGAGGAATCACAGTGCAAATTATAAAACCAGAAAAATATATACTGATCTCTGTATATTTGCAGAACAGTAAGACAACAGATATCTAAGCAACAATTTAGCTCTATAATACAGAATAATACAGAAAAATATACTCAGCTCTATATATTTGCAGATAGTCTTGTAAGGCTCTCTCTCAGTGCACAGGTTCCAATTTAAATGCCTAATGCATAATGAAATATGTCATCCATTGCAATGATTGTAATGTCCAGTTACAGTATTACGGGTATACCACACTATTTGTTGGTGGCAAACCCCTGCCTAACATATGTGCACATTCATTAGTACAGGTGGCCTACTGCTGTACTAGACTATACATGTTGCTAGATACGCACTTATATCCTGTAACACACATATGACCGAGGGCATGTTACAGGCATACCCACACACACACATCACACATACATACAAGACACAAAGGTATGGCAACCCAGATGAGCTTTACCTGTGTACCGTACAGTACTGTGTGTCAGTACTTACAAAACATTATGCCTGAGGTATGCAATCTGTGAGGACTACAGGGAACACACATAACAGTGTTTCCAAGCAATGTGGACATACACCATACTGTGCTGTTTAGGTATACAGCTTCAGGTAGTACTACAGTTCATACGGGATTTGGATTCACCAGCAATACCAATCAATAAGCATACATGTACTGCTTTAGCCTACAATGGCACACCCCAGTCCACACCAAGGGACTACGTCAGACCATATGCCATACTGCTTTTTCTGCCTAGCAATAGCATACACATCTTTTGCTGGGATCAGAGCTAGGACACAAAATAGCATGTCGGAAAAAGTTTCCCACTAAGCTATCACACATTGACAGAACCTCGACACATTCACCAACACTTTCACCATCACACTCAGTCAACCTCACATAGCAATTATTGCAACAAGTACATGTGGGTGGGTATCGGTTCATAGGTAGGTAATAGGCTATTGGCCCTAGGGCCTGTAGAAGCCTAGCCATGCGATACCCTGGCCTTTGACACACATGTAATCTAATTTCACGTGCCCCTGTCCAGCAGAGCCACAGAGGTGATTCCCGGTGTGTATTTCCTATCTACCATCCAATCATCAGGATTATTCATGATGACTGCTAATGAGGAGCTTGGTTTGCTATTGATGGGTGGTTTGTTCCAGAGTATGGGATGTCTCTGAGATAGGAATCTATCCCTCCAGCATGTTCTGTCTATTGAGGTGACAAGGTTTAGGTCCCTAGAGCGTGCAGCTGGTAGGGATTGTGATCTGTTTACGTGGAGCATGTCCAACAGTTCTGGGTTTGACATAGCTTTGTATGTTAGGCAGAGGTCACCTCTGGGTAGGCAGTATGCAACACAGTCTAGCTGCGGTTTTGTGAGATGGTCTGCATAGGGCATCTGTTTGAGGCCGGTATTACTCTTTGTGAGGTATGTCTGTGGCCTTTCCAGTTGCTGTAGATGTCTTGTGAGGTACATACCACATGGGGCATTGTACTCTATAATGGGTTTTATGTGTGATGAGTAGAGGGGAACACTGACCTATATTTCCCTGGATGACACACCTTTTATGAGGAGGTGTGCCACATAGACAGATTACATGACTAGTGTGGCACTGTGATTATCAAAGGGGAGACTACTGTCCACCTCTGTCCCATGGTCTCTTATCACACTTTCGGTGATAAGTAGACTACCACCTATGTGGTAGTTCATGGGTATGGAGATTTTGCCAGAAGGGATGCCAATGCAGTTTCAACATTGAGCTTGAGTCCATGGCCTTGTCACCAAGCATCTGTCGCAGTAAATATGACCCTGTCTCTCTCTTTCTCTCTCTCTCTCTCTCTCTATATATATATATATATATATATATATATATATGTATTGGTGTACATATGGATATACATATAGGCACATATACAGTCCACCTTTCATGGTGGGAATATCAATTATGCGAAGGTTGTGAGGTATACAGTTATGTAATAATATTGCACAGTGTTGTGCGGAATGCATTGAAGGTGTTCTCAGCCCATGTAGCTTTAGCAGGCCTCACTGGCTGCAACACTGCAAACCTGACAGATCATACCCACAGCGTTTAACCACCACATGTCATATACCAGCATTGTATGCTGTTTTGTTTGCCACACACTACAACCTACATAGAAATATGCACATAACCTTCACCAACATATGTATGTCCACCCTTCACAAACAGTTGCAGTACGTCCCTTGCTCTATGCACATGTACAGATGCTAATATATCTGACACAGACTGATCTCCCCGTATGTGTGTGCCATACACACACACGGTCCACACTGTTGTAAGTCCATAGACCTCATGGATGACCTGTTGGGCCTTGCTGCAACATGAACAGGTGTCACATGTGAGCACACAGTAATATTAGAGGGTGGATATATAGCTGCAAATGCTAGATTAGCATACTAGTCTGGTATAGTTGTTGTCAGTGCTAAGCTACACGTTAATATGACTATCATGCATTTGTTACTCTGTCACATCCATGTTTATATAACTGTATGCACTACTCCCCCAAACAGACATTGTACACACTATTGTAAAGAACACAGATAACATGGATCAGATGTTTGACATTTAATGCTGAACTACATATGTCACAGTCATATCCCACTGCACACAGCTACACACTGATTTCTCCATGGCAGTAGTTATGGAGGGCATCTGTGCATAGATACGTACTGCTGCCACATATGGATGATTCAAAGTATGTAGAGTACTCTTCAAAAACATCTACTACATGCCAGTAAATACATGTCTGTTACATACCTTTCCTTTGTATGTGTTTGTATTTGTCAGTTCCGTGTGTTCTGTATAATTTTTTTTTTATATAATTTTTTTTTAATTTTTTTTGTTAATATATATATTTTTTAATATCTTCTTTTTTCTGTTGCTGTTGCTCTTGTTGTAGCTGTCAGTGTCTGTCTGTCTGTCTGTGTGTATGTGTCTCTCTCTCTCTCTCACTCACTCTCTCTCTCTCTCCCTCTCTCTGTAGCTGCAATGAAATGATTGCATGTGTGGACAGCAAGTACAGCCTGCTTTTATAGGTATCTACACATGTGCATGTGATGGCCTCCCACCAATTGGTGGCCACCATTTGGTAATTGCATGCAGCCTGCTGTGTGGTAATTGCAGTACTCACTGTCATAGCAACCCAATGCTATAAATTGCTAGGTCAGGTAGACATAGCCCTTTCAGTTTTCCAAAGTGGGGCCCATGCTTGTTTGCTGTGGACACCGTTGTGTAAGTCAGAAGGTTGGTATACTTCTTATATTTGAAGCTAGGGGTGTAGCCAGTGATTTGAATGTTGTACTCAGACCTGAATGTTGCCACTTCCAGTACACAGTTGTCAGTGTAGAATTGTACTCACCCCTACAAATGCTAACACAAGATACATGGGAGTATGTAGTTTATTTTCTACTTATACATTTTGCTGCCATACATACGTAGTTATTGAGATGTATTCATTTGGCACATGAACTGTTTGTGAACTGCTATACTGTGAATATTAATGTACTCACTTCTGCAAAGTTGTTGCTTTTTTATTGTTGACATTAGCACAGGATGCTCATGGAAACTGGACAATTCCAGTACTGAGTATGCCTAACTACATCCTTGCTGGACCCTGAACACACAGGTATTTTGTACGTTTGGGTGGGGATTGTCCTGCTATGACGCTGTGTTGGGGTTGTAAAGTGCTGCTGTAACATTATTTACTGCTAGAATATCTGGTTCTGTTATCACAGTCATGTAATGCAATTCCACAACAACTGCTGGTAATGTTCCAAGAACAGGTTTTGTGTTATGGCATTTCTATCTTTCCTTTACATTCACTCATTGTGATGCATGATATATATATTTCAGCAACAACCTGCTGTATATTTACTGTGGCTTAGTGGTACTTCATGCAGTCTAGTGTGTCCAAGGTCCTGGGTTCGAGAGTGACAGTGGTGTTTTATTTTGCTGTTGAGCAGAACAGGGGCCCTCACATGCAGGATGACTAAGGCACTTTTAAGCAGTTGTAAGTGGGTTTGTGTGGGTTTGCGTGAAGCTTAGCAATACTTAGCTAAGCACACACAAGCGCACACTCACGCAAACCCACTAAATACTGCTTAAAAGTGCTTACTCCCGCTAACCCCCGCGTTCATTTCTTTGAAAGAAAAGAAAATGGGGAGATAGGAAAGTGGTGAAAAAGGGACACAAAGAGGGAAAGACAGTAGGGAAAACAGCTTGCGATGTGCAGGACGGGTGTAGGGAAGGCCCATAGCTGCCCATTTCTTTAACAGCAACAGCTGTGGATATGTTAGTAATTTTGAGGGAAATTTGAAACCTTCCACCCCTGAGAGAGGGGTGAGGACAACAAAGTATGTTGTATTGCCAATTAAATATCAGTCTATGTGTCCATCGGACATGTGTGCAAAATGGGCAGCTATGTATGGGGCGTAATTTTTTTTTGGGAGCAGATTGCCCTTTTTTTTTCAGGTGAGAGTGGAATGTGGGGTAGGGGAAGTAGATATATATGGGGAGGTAGGTTGCGGAGGTAAACAGACAAGACAAACAAGACGCATACAGGGGCAGAATATGACACGTGGTGGGAGAACAACATTGATGATTATGGATGAGGAGCCAAACCATCACTTTTGATTCCTCTATGCCCCACCGTTGCGCTCGGAAGCAAGAGCCCTCTCCAACACCAGCCATGCAGCCTGCAGATGGGAGCTACAACCAGTTATGGCAAGTATTCCCACCTATGGAGCTTAAATATGTCGCATTTCCCAAACTTATTTGTGATTGGCCGGTTTTGAAAATTCTTAGCTAAAAGCACACCTGATTAGCACTGGGTAAACTTTCATTAATATGTATATGTGTGTTGACAGTACATGAATATCAAAAGCTGTCATGGCTTAGTGGTTCAGTACTGTGATGATGGTGCACAGTATCCCAGGTTTCAGGCCAGTCATTGCTTTTTATTTTACTACCGGCCAGACCGGCTAGGGGGTGTGGCTGTGTTTAGCCGACTTTGCTCAACTTTGCCCAACATTGCTCGACGTTGCCCGAGGTTGCGCTAGTTGGCACGATGTGCAGCTCCACGCAAAGCCATTGCGCTAGTTAAAGCAGTGCTAAGCTATGAGCATTTATACTTAAATGTGCTTAATACTGGTAAACTTTGCTTAGCAGTGCTTCATATTGCTTAAGATATGTTGCTTATGCATTCATCAGTATGCATAACCAATTCACCTTCTGATATATATATATATATATATATATATATATATATATATATATATATATATAATATAATTCACTACTACATAGGCCATTTCAATGCTTTTTACTAAAAGTTTAAAGATAAATGTCAGGAATTATTTTTCTATACAGGTTTCCTACAGAAAATAGAAAGGGGAGTGGTGGGACTCGAACCGTGAATGCCTCTTTTTTGTGCAAAGGCTCTACAACTACACAATTGCTATTTGGCTTAATTTGCATATAATTTTCTTTTTATCCTCTTCGATCTCTAAACTGCTAACTGTAGCTAAGCAATGGGCAAACCCGTGCAAACACGCTCAAATACGGGCAGCTATATTGGGAATAATAAAAAAAAAGGAAAGTTTTACATTTTAGAATTGTACAGGGATTTAGAATGTGGGGGAGTGTAGTGTTGGGTATGTGCACATTTGAGGGGACTCACTCATTTCAGTTGACATTTGCAGATTGAAGGACTTGCAGGGGCATGGATTTTTGGACTGCTTGGCAGTCTGACATGCCCCCTGACCTCGTGAACGCTCCGTGTTAGCCTTAGAGTTGAGTCAGTGTGCCCTCATGAATATGCATGGCATGCTGATGTCATCCTCTTAGGCTGTGGTTTCCGAGTAAAACTTATTTAGTCTTACACAGAGGATTAGTGAATCCCAGCCATTATCTTTTCCCTTCCCTATATCTACTGGTTTTACATGCATTAAACATTTTGCAGTTTATTTTTCAGTTCCCTCAGCTTTTTATCAAACCTGAAATATTTGGCCTTTGCTGACCTACACATGCTTTGCAACTCTAGATAGCAAAATTCCTACTGAGGATCTGCAAGCAAACTGCTCAATAGCCTTTAGCTAATTCTGTTTAAAGGGCCGATTTTCTAGAGTTTCTGTGATTTAAAAAGTGTGTTCCAGCTACATATTGTACTTATTTTACTGACTGCACTTTAACAAAGTCATTTTTGTGTTTAAATTACCTGTTTAACTGTTGTAGGCTACACACTCAAGTGTGAAAGCCATTTCTGTGCATTTAAAGTGTTTTTTTATTGTATCTGCTTTAATTTCTGAAAAAAAAAAAAAAATATATACTTGTTTTCCCGCCTTTCTAAGCTAGTATAGTCCAGTTTTTAGGTTAGGTCTGAATTCAGGGCTGTGTTACAAGTTTTTATGTTTGCCCATACATTACTTGGATAGAAGGAAGTTTCTCTGTTCACTGTGAGAGAGGGAGCTTTGAGCAGCCTATCTGTCCCTGGAAGAGTGGTTTCAGCCCAGAAATTAGTAGTTTATTGGCCAATTTGGGCTAAATTCTATCTCTTTCATTTCCCTGCTATAAAACCCGCATTTGCAAGGTTTTTGTACTAGTATGCAGCTCAGCAAGCTCCTGCCTGGTGCCCTGCAGAGTTCTACAGCAGCAGAGAGACAGAAGAGAGACCTTGGAGTGATTAAGTATCATTTGTCTGCATTTTCTTGCTGCCTTTAGCTAATTCCACCTAAAATGCAGATTTTTCTAGAATTTCTGTGATCTAAAAAGCTTGTTTCAGCTACATATTGTACTTATTTTACTGTCTGCACTTTAACAAAGTTGTTTTTGTGTTTAAATCACCTGTTTAACTGTTGAAGGCTACACACTCAAGTGTAATAGCCATTTATGTGCATTTAAAGTGTTTTTTGATTATATCTGCTTTATTTTCTGATAAAAAAAAAACAATATATACTTGTTTTCTACCTTTCTAAGCTAGTATAGTCCAGTTTTCAGGTTAGTGCTGAATTCAGGGTTGTGTTACAAGTTTCTGTGTTTGCCCATACCTTAATTGGATAGAAGGAAGTTTCGATGTTCACTGTGAGAGAGGGAGCTTTGAGCAGCCTATCTGTCCCTGGAGGAGTGGTTTCAGCCCAGAAATTAGTAGTTTATTGGCCTTTTTGGGATAATTTCTATCTCTTTCATTTCCCTGCTATAAAACCTGCATTTGCAAGGTTTTTGTGCTAGTATACAGCTCAGCAAGCTCCTGCCTGGTGCCCTGCAGAGTTCTACAGCAGCAGAGAGACAGAAGAGAGACTTTGAAGTGATTAAGTATAATGTTTCTTCATTTTCTTGCTGCCTTTAGGTAATTCCACCTAAAACTCATTTTTCCAGAGTTTCTGTGATCTAAAAAGCTTGTTTCCGCTACATACTGTACTTATCTTACTGCCTGTACATTAACAAAGTTGTTTTTGTGTTTAAATTACCTGTTTAACTGTTGTAGGCTACACAATCAAGAGTAATAGCCATTTATGTGCATTTAAAGTGTTTTTTTTTTATTGTATCTGCTTTATTTTCTGAAAAAAAAAACAAAAAACAAAAAATATATACTTGTTTTCTGCCTTTCTAAGCTAGTATAGTCCAGTTTTCAGGTTAGTGCTGAATCCAGGGCTGTGTTACAAGTTTCTGTGTTTGCCCATACCTTACTTGGATAGAAGGAAGTTTCTCTGTTCACTGTGAGAGATGAAGCTTTGAGCAGCCTATCTGTCCCTGGAGGAGTGGTTTCAGCTCAGAAATTAGTAGTTTATTGGTCCTTTTGGGCTAATTTCTATCTCTTTCATTTCCCTGCTATAAAACCCACATTTGCAAGGTTTTTGTACTAATATACAGCTCAACAAGCTCCTGCCTGGTGCCTTGCAGAGTTCTACAGCAGCAGAGAGACAAAAGGGAGACTTTGTAGTGATTATCATTTTTCTGCATTTTTCTTGCTGCCTTTAGCTAATTCTACCTAAAACACCAATTTTTTTTTTGAGTTTCTGTGATTTAAAAAGCTTGTTTCAGCTGCATATTGTACTTAATTTACTGCCTGTACTTTAACAAAGTCATTTTTGTGTTTAAATTACCTGTTTAACTGTTGTAGGCTACACACTCAAGTGTGATAGCCATTTCTGTGCATTTAAAGTTTTTTTTTGATTGTATCTGCTTTATTTTTTGAAAAAAAAAACAAAAAAAAAACTTGTTTTCCTGCCTTTCTAAGCTAGTATAGTCCAGTTTTCAGGTTAGTGCTGAATTCAGGCTGTGTTACAAGTTTCTGTGTTTGCCCATACCTTACTTAGATAGAAGGAAGTTTCTCTGTTCACTGTGAGTGAGGGAACTTTGAGCAGCCTATGTGTCCCTGGAGGAGTGGTTTCAGCCCAGAAATTAGTAGTTTATTGGCCATTTTGGGCTAATTTCTATCTCTTTCATTTCCCTGCTATAAAACTTGCATTTGAAAGGTTTTGCGTGCCGGGCAGCGCCGGTTAGCTAGGGTATAACTATTCCCAGCTCCACAAAGTCTACTCTTCAATTTTTCCCTTGGAACTAGACAAACTTTCAACTTAAGCACTCAAACCATTCACTTTTCATACCGGCACTTGGTCAAAACTCATAGCAAGCACTAATAAACCTTAGCACTAGACCCCCCCATACTGCAGCGAAGGACAAGGCTCTCTATTCAACCTTACCGGCCAATCAGTAAAACAGTTCACTGTACCTATCCAGGCTTGTCCAAAGGGCAGTTTCAGGTGTACTCTCCAGTCCAACTGGTGAATCTGGGCATTTTGAGGCAATGTTACAATTGCCTCACGTACACAGAAAACCCTGTCCTCCTTCCACCAAACACTAATACATGCAAGAGATGCAATTATACAGCCAAACTGGAGGCTAAGCTCTCTCAACCCAAGACTGGACCAGGCAGTCAAGAGGAGAAGGGAATTACTTGCATCACACCACCAGTCTCACATAGATCTATGAAACCAGCACTGGCAAAAAACACACATAAATACACAAAAATATACTCGGAGGCTCTAAATAAAAATCTGCAGAAGCAACAGAGACCTCCAAAGCAGACATCCAAGCAACCTCCACCCTCAACACTAACCATGAAACACATACTTTCCAAAACCACTGTGCCACACAATCACAGCCCTTAAGGCAAAATAACATACCCAACACACTAGTAATAGGTGACTCTATAGTCAGGCACACTGACGTCACACTCACTAGGCTGAACAAGGAGAAGGTTACTGTTAGCTGCCTGTCAGGTGCCAGGATCCGCCACATAACAAAAGCACTCAGTTCAGTCAGAACAAGTACAAATATAACTCTGTCATTGTCCATGTTGGTGTGAATGACCTGAGCCATACCTCCCTGGATTACATGAAAAGAGACATGGAGGAGCTCTCTGATCATGTAGCCCAGGCCGGTATGACCCTGACCCTGAGTAGCATCCTGCCCTCACTAAGAATGATACCACGGTATAGAGAAAAAATTATCAGTTTCAACAATTGGCTAAGCTTCTGGTGCCATTCAGCGGGGATCCAGTGTCTGTCAGCCTGGGATGGCATGTTCGACAAGCCACGCTGCTTTGCTAGAGATGGCTTGCACCTGTCACCCTTAGGCTTTTGAATACTGGCCAAGGCTCTTGCCACCCCATAGTGTCAATTTTAGGCAAGACTCAAAATACAAACCCATCACCACAAATAGCACAGGTAACAAAAAACTGAGGGTAATGCTACTCAATTCCAGAAGTCTAAACCACAAAATGCACGCACTCAAGGCACTCCTCAGTATGGAGAAAATTGATATATGTGCAGTCACAGAAACCTGGTTTAAGGCTCCAGAGAACACCCTGGCACTACCAGGCTACAACTCATACCATACATTTTGGCCACAAAACCGAGACCAAAATACAAAAGGTGGGGGACTATCCATATTCATCAAGGATACCCACACCTCTAGGTTAGTGGCACAGCATGATGCTTCAGAGATCATCCACATGCAATGAACAATGGGCAAAACTGCTATTCGAATTATAGCTTGCTACAGATCACCCACAATGTCCCAGGACCCCCACTCCGCATTCCTGAAAACACTGGGAAACATAAAGGTCCTGCCAAACACCCTGATATTGGGTGATTTCAATTACCTAAACATTAACTGGGAGAACTACTCAAGTACAACTCCCTTGCCCAATATTTCCTAGAATTTATAAACTTAAATGTCCTAGATCAACTGGTCAACACCCCCACCAGAGGTGACAACATATTGGACCTGGTCATCACCAATAACCCTCGCTGGTTAGATCTGACCATAAACTAATCACTCTGGATATCCACATTCTGCCACCACCCATGGTCAAAGAAACCACTGTGAAAAACTTTTCAAAAGCAAACTTTACGTTACTTAAGACCGAGGTGGGAAGTTTCAAAGTCCCCATGCTAAAGAATAACACTGTCCAAGCTGCAAAATCCTTTACTAATGCACACTATGGGCACCTACAAGAATGCATGGATTGTGCTATCCAAAACAAAACCAAGACTCGCTCCTCCAAGGAAAGGAAACCAGTCTGTTGGACCCCTGCCATAAACAAGCTATACAATAGAAGGAGGAAACTAGTACAGAAAAGAGTAAAATCCCAAGAAGGGAAGACATCCCTGATAATTATCAGCAAGAAACTACATTCCCTCATAAAATCATCCAAGGCTAGCTTCAAAAGAAAAATTGCCATGGACTCCAAAGATAACCACAGGGCATTATTCAGCTATGTCAAGAATCTAAGTGGCAATTCTCAGATCTGCTCAGAGTTAGTGAAGAATGGCACAAAATACACTGAACTGACCGATATAGCCAACACCCTGACAGACAGGTTCAGTGCAAACTTCACCCCCCCTCCCACCCCCAAAAGGGCCCATAACTATACCAGAAGAATGTATTGCCCCTGAAATCACAGACACTCAGGTTAAAATAGCCCTCTCTAAAGCCAAAAACACAGTATCAATGGGACCGGACGGTGTCCCAGGCTGCATCTTACAGGAGCTTAAAGATGAACTAACCCCTCGCCTAAATACACAGTTTAAACTCAGCCTCTCTGCAGACTACATGCCCACAGAGTGGCACACAGCAATGGTTATTCCACTCCACAAAGGTGGAGCCACAATGGACCCCAGGAACTATCGCCCTATAAGCCTGACTAGCTTGGTCTGCAAAGCTATGGAGTGCATCATCATGGATCTCATTAACAGAGACATTGGAAACCTCCAAACACTGGATGCTACCCAGTTCAGCTTTGTTAAGGGCAGATCATGCCTCCTAAACCTGGTGGACTTCTTTGAGACAGTTACCAAGACTGCAGATGAGGGAAAGGTGGTCCACACAGCCTACCTAGACCTTGCAAAGGCCTTCTACACCATTCCCCACTCAGGTATTATAGACAAGCTCACCAGCCTGAACATAAACCCATACATCACGAGATGGATTGCTAACTGGCTCATGGACAGAACCCACATGGTAAGAGTTGAGGGAGCTAGGTCTGACTCTAAACCGGTTACAAGTGGCATTCCCCAGGGCTCAGTCCTAGGACCCCTCCTGTTCGGCATATACTTTTCAGAGGTACAGGCAAGCACAGGAGGACTATGGCTGACCAAGTTTGCAGATGACTGCAAACTAGGGGCTAAAATTGACTCTCTGGCTGACACAGACATCCTCCAAAAGGGTCTCACTGAGACAGATACCTGGTGTCAAAACCATAGCCTCAAGCTAAATGCCAGAAAGTGCATAGTCATCCCCTTTGGAAAAAAGTACCCAAACTCATATAGGTGGTAGCCTCCTAAATCCGGAAGATGTAATAAGGGATCTGGGGACCCAAGTAGATTGTAACCTCTCCTTTGATAATCACATTGCCAAAGTAGTTAGAAAATCCTTCTATGTGGCCCACCTAATCAGAAAAGGGTTTGCATCCAAATCGAAAGAGGTTATTGGGCCCCTGTATGCATCACTCATCAGACCCATCATAGAGTACAATGCCCCATTTTGAATGTACCTTACAAGACACCTGCAACAACTGGAAAGATCACAGAAGTACCTCACCAAGAGGATCACTGGCCTCAAGCAGATGCTCTTTGCAGCTTGACTGAAGAAACTCCAGATGTACTCAATTGCATACCGCCTACTCAGAGGTGATCTATGCCTGACATACAAGGCCATGTCCAACCCAGAATTGATGGACATGCTCCACCTAAAGAAAACCATATCCCCTCAAGCTACATGCTCCAGGGATCTAATCCTCACCTCAACAATACATAGGACATGCTGGAGGGATAGATTCCTGTCCCAGAGACTTCCCATGTTCTGGAACAATATTCCAATCTACATTAGCAGAGCTCCTCTCTAACCCTCTTCAAGAGAAACCTTGATGAGTGGATGGGAAACAGAAAGGTTACTCCGGGGATCACTTCAATGGCTCTGCTGGACAGAGGCACAGGGAACTAATATAAGGGGACGGCGAAAGCCAACACATTCTGGCTAGGCTTATAAATGTCTTCGGGCAGATAGTTTAGTACCTACCTATGAACCTATGAACCTAATAGGGTAAGAGAAATAAAGCAATCCAGGTGATTATACACATTCCCTACTAATTTTGGATTGCCCAGTATCTACACCCCAACTCTCCATGGGTGGTTACTACTTTCTAAATGTATATCACATAACTAGATGGTAACTGTAAATTGATCATTTTCTGGCTCTGGTATTAATGGCAGCATCTTGTAAAGAATCCATGGCACTTAAAAAGACTAGCCAATAATCAATGTGAGTTGTGTCATTTTGCCCATGCAATGTAAACTTAGCATGACTATCACTGGGGTGGAGAACTCTCCAGACATCAACTAAGACCATGACTTTGGCCCACTTAATTACCCTCTCTGACTTTAAGTGCCTTTTAACTCTTGAGTACATGCTACCATGAACAGGCTTAATTATATAGTATTAAAATATGGGGTGCTGAACAGTGTACAGGTGTTCCTTCTCTTTCCATTTGCCTCCTGTTCCACTATTTCCACCTTAATGATTTCTTAATAACAATTAAAAGTCTCTCTTTGGGCCTGGGATTCAGGTTTTTAGTCACAGGTCCAGCCTTGGTGTTTTTCAGGAATTTTCATTTCTTGCTGACATGCTGTATCAGCCTTGAATATTTCTAACCAAAGGTTTATTGCTCTTTTCACAGGGGGTTTAAAACCCTGCGTAATGACAGAAATATACATAACCATTTATTAAAAACTGAATAGCAATCAGTGACTAGTCAGTCATGTCAGGAAAACCAAACACCATCAAAGTTTTTGAAAGAATTAGACAGTATTCAGAATGAAAATGAGTGATGTCTCCATCCAATATACTTACTAACTATAATCTTTTTCATATCATGGAGCTCTGCAGACAGAAATCTTTATGGACCATTTATGGACCCTTTATGAGCTGGATAGTGATTTTCCCTTCTTTGCAGTCTTAGCAGATTTTTTAGATTTGTACTTGCTGTATTTAATTCTCTGTATACTTTCCAAAATGTATTGTCAGTTCCCTGCCCTGATATACTTTCCTCCTTACCTTCACCTGTTGCATCCACAGCCTCCCATAGATTCCGTTGCTATAAAAATGAAAGTGGTTAGACAGAGCAGTTTCTTCAGAGAGCGGTTTTCTTTCAGAAGTTATACGTGGTCTTTTCTCCAGACAAAGCAGAATTCTGCTTGCTTTACCATTACTTTTTCTGGGCTTTGTGACACACTGCATACTTGTCCAGGTCTGCTGCTTTCCTTCACTAGTCAGGAAACCTCATCTCATATGCAATAGTTACTCCATCCCACACAGTGTTAAACCCAATGATTTATTTTCTACTTTCATTTGGAGTAGTTTATACTGCATAAAAATCCAATGCAGAATCAGGTGATGACAATGTAACATTCTGCCTTAGTATTATATCATTAGGTTCCCTGTTTGAACGGTTACAGAATATTTTGCATTATAAGAGATTTGTAGATGATGTGCTTTTATTATGACAGTGAACTGAGGAGCAATTGAATGAGTTTGTAGATGCATTGAATGCTAGTACTAGTTTTTTTGAAATTTACTGTGAACTATTCATATAATTGCATTGACTTTCTTAATGTATTAGATTTTAAAAACACTCATGGCGGTTTTGATACCAAGGTATATAGAAAACCATGTTGGAAGAATAACAAACTACATCATATGAGTATGCACCTGGGTTATATCTAGTGAAATGCAGTAAAGTGGCAATTTCTGAGGGCATTGAGACTGCATACTAATCCAATAGTGTTAGAGAATATTTTTGAAGTTTTGAGTAATGGGTGTGGTGAAAGGGATTACAGACAGGATCAAATTTGTGAATCGGTTCAAAAGGTGCGAACATTAAGACATACAGTAGGTAGACCATATTTTTCACAAAGGTAATGCTAAAATGACAATGGCACTTGAACTTGTAGTAAAGTATGGATTAATTTGACTTACTCCACTAATGTGAATTCGGTGCACAAAATCATCAAAAGAATCTGGCCAATATTATTAGCAGATGTGGGGATAAGGAATTTGCTGGGTGATAAACCCTCTTTCATTTTAAGAATGGACCATCTTAAAAATAACAATTATTCTATGTCAGAAGTAATAACAGTACTAGACAGATGGCTTTAACTAACAGAGTGGGGACTTTTGAGTGTCGAAATTGCAAAGTTTGTAACTCAAGCTCAAACAAAAACTTTTTTATTCACCCCATAATGAAGATAAAATATGACACTAAATTCTATGCCAGTTTGTAAGAGTAGGGATCTTGTTTATATAAGGACTTGTAGAAAATGTCCCTGTTACTATTTTAGTAAGACTAATTGTAGTTTATAGGAAATTATTCTTGAGCACCTTGGTGATATAAGAAGGGGATGCGGGTACAAATGCAGTCAATAAACATATCAAGGAGAATATCAGGTATGTTTTTTTAATTTATGGTGTTGCAGCTTACGAATAAGAGCATTAGAGGGAGATGTTTGAGTGATAGAACCGAGAAAGAAGAATTTAGGTAGATTATCACCTTGCAAGCAGATAAAGGCTTTGGCCTTAATGATAGTGCTTCTCTTAAACCAGTTATGAAATGTCATTAGTATACATCACCATGAAGTTTATTGTTTTATTGATGTTTTTATTAGCCAATTATTTAATGGATGAAATGTTTTTAATAATTAATGGATTTATTTAAGTTGTTTTTTGTAAGGTTATATGATCTGAAGAAGTACATACAGCACAAAAGCACTTACCAATTAATACAATTCTTTATTTTTAGCCATGGTGGTTGTCAGTCTATTTCTGTTTAACATATGTAGACAGTAATCTGGTTCTTGACCAACACATAGCCAACATGGAAAGAAAGATATTCATTTCACGTTACTCAGCTTTGTAAGCAAGGCTATGGCATCCAGATCCAAGTAACTTATAGTACCATTTTATTTGATCCTTATGAAACCCATCATTTAGTACACTGTCTCCTTCTGCATGTACCTGTCCAGGCATTTGCAACAGTTGGAATATCCACAGAGGTTACTCTCCTATACTACAGGTCACAAAGAGGCAATCTATGTCTGGAATATAAGGCATTCTCAGATCAACCCTTGATGGATCTTTTGCACATCTACAAAATGAACAGCACTAGAAACATTAGATCCAAGTATTTAAATTTTGCTTGTGGCTTAAATACAACATGCTGGCAATACCGATATATGTCTCAAAGGATCGCTGCACTATGGAATAGGCTCCTCATCCATTTGAGGCAGAGTTCATTCCTGACCCTATTCAAACCTAACTTTGGCCATTGGATGAAAAATTGTAAGTTCATCCCTCGTCTGACCCCCATAACTCTTATGGAGAGAATCAGAGAGTAAGTAAATTACCTAACTAACATACCACCCTTTGCCGCAAAGCCCTTAACCACCTCCAAATTATCATCTCCCTTCTAATAGACATCCAATGTACATGTGGATTCAGTTAGACTGGGTTGCATGGCTAGGCTTATAAAGACCCTTTTGGTCATTAGCCTAGTATATACCCATGAACCTATGAAATGCCATTATTTCATCTCCATGCCATGTAAGCTGTTTAGAACTAGGTCTGTGTCCCTTTGCAGCTTTTTAATACCTTGGTCAGTAGGAGTGTCATACTGAATTGTTAAACTGTTTAGTAACAAGTTAGATTGGTCTATAATGCCTTTTTCCTCATTAAGCCATTCATTTTTTAACATATGTTATTAATTTTGCAAGCATACTTCTTATTTCTGTTTTTAAAGCAGTCCATTGTATAACAAGTCTGTTTATTTAGAGTCTATTCTAGTATACAGCTCTGTAAGACTATTTGAAATCAGATCAGCCAAGGAAGGGTCATCAATTAATTTGGGATTAAGTGTATAATTCCATTCTGTTTTTCTTTTTTGAAGACAAGACAATTGTATAGATATAGCAATATTTGGAGCTGCCCAAGAAATAAAGATGTTTGGTAACTTACTTCTTCTACAAAATGTTAAAAAATGATTGTGCCAGGCAAATGTGGGTTAAGATATACATAAGGTCTTACACAATTTGTAAGTCAGAAATCATATTGGATGTATTGATGTTATACAGTTTAGTTTTTTTAGATCTGTCTAAGGTCAGATCAAATATGATGTTCCATTCTCATTCACCAATTAAATAATTGTTCTTACATTTAAGCATGCAATTGTACAATAAACCATTCAATTTGGTCAGAGCATGGTACACAAAAATTAAGAATTACAAAGAGTTTCTTTGTCTTTTATCCGAATAGACTATGTAGCAATACCTATCAACGGGTTAATTATTTTAGATCTTAAGGATATTATGAATAAAATGGAAACAATACGTTTCTTTTTTTTTTTTTTTTGGTAAAATGTTTTATTGATTTTCATAAAATACAAGAACAGAAAACTTTTAAACATTGTAAAATAAACAGAACTATCTACAGTGTCCATAACAGAAATGCTTTCATTGTTATATTTACATTTTATCCAACAGTTTTCTAAGTTTTAACCAAGCTAATTGTTTATGTGTCACTCTTGTAGTTCTTATGATTACAGTTAACAGTTCTCTTTTACATACAATTCTGGCCAATGAAATAAAGTCTATAAATGAGAGGATTTTTTTTTTTACTCTTCCAATTTGAGGTGACAATTTTTCTTGCAATTGCAAGAAGAGACCAGAGAAGATGAAGTTGTGTCTTTGGAATATAAGCTGATACTGGCACATTAAATAATATTCATGAATCTGAAACTTCACATTTATCTGAGCACAATGACATTAAATAATATTCATGAATCTGAAACTTCACATTTATCTGAGCACAATGCTATTATGAAATTTTTAAATTCATCCCAAAATGGAGTTACAATTATACATTCAAGGACTATATGTACCAAGTCTGCACATAATGTTTCATCTCCCCTCCAACACTTAGCAATATCCTTTCCCGATATCAATACTATTTTATGTAGGATAAAGAAGCTTCTATGTATAAATTTCCATATCTAAATTTTCCAAAAGGGAAATGATGTATTACTAACTGATTTCAGTATTAATGCTTTCTCACTTTCTGAAACACTGGATTTATTTATTTTTTTTGCATACACCATAGAGAATCTTTTGAAATTTGTAAATCAGCTCTTAGTGTTTTATATATTTTTGATAGTGAAAAACCATCATTATTACATAATGTGTTTATTTCACAGAAGAGAAATAACATTTTTTGTTGAGTTATAGTGTTAGCCATTTGGCATATTTTGAATTCATTAACTATGCATTCTCTAAATGTTTGTATGTTTAGCCAGTTTTCCTGGTTGGTATTATATCTCACTATAAGGAAATTAGCTTCATGCATGTTGTTAATACTGAGGAATTGATGGCAGAATATTAAACGATTTATCTCCATCTCTACTATTTTTTCACGTTGAATGAATCTAGACATTTCTTTGTAAATGCTATAGGAAACTTTTAAAATATAAGATTTCCTATCATATAATACTTGCTCATTATTTTTCTAAAATTATTTACTATGTAATTAACAAAGGGAGAATGTTTTTCATTTTTATTTGTGCTATACATGTTATTTTTTACAGCTAAGAACATTTTATTAGTGTCTGCAAAAGTATCATTTACCTCAATGTTAGAGAGTAGAATGGTTTTATGCAAACTTTTCCAAATAGATGTATATTTATGATTTAGCCATTCACTCATCACATTAAGGATAGTTGATTCTGCATAAAGTTCTAAATTTGGGAATGCTATTCTACCCTCATCCCAGTTTCTGTAGTGCCATGCATAACTAATTCTTGGCTTTCATTGTAACCATAGAAATTTAACTAACAAGGAGTTAAGTCACTTCATTAATTTTTTAGAGAGAGATGCTATTAGAGTTTGAAAAAAACAACAGGATTTTAGGTAGTATGATCATTTTAATCAAAGATAATCTTTCTTCCATGGTAAAGAACATTTTGTTCCATTTATTTAGGCATTGCTTAACCATGTTTATTAAGTTTTCATAATTTGTTTGTGTAGTATCTTTCCAATTTGTTTATATATATATATATATATATATTTATATATATATATATATATATATATATATATATATATATATATATATATTTACCCCTAAGTATTTAAGTGTATTATTCATCCAATTAAAGTTATTATGCTTCTCCAAAGTAGTACTTATTTCTTATTTAATAATACAGTTTCAGTTTTATGATTAAAGTTAAAGCCTGAGATCTCTTCAAAATCTTGTAATGATTTTGTAATATGGTCTATTGAAGAATCTATATTTCCAATTGCTAACAAGATGTCATCAGCAAAAAGCTCTATTTTGGAACTATAGTTTGCATTAATAGAAAAGCTACTTATATTGGTATTATCTCTTATGTAATTGGCCAGTGGTTCCACTGATAAAGCAAACAGTAAAGGTGACAATGGGCAACTTTGTTTGGTGCCCTTCAGTATTTTGAGTGGTCTTGATATGAAGGCTCCAATTTTAATATATGATGTCAAGTTTTCATATAATTTATTAATCAGTTTTATAAAATCGGGGAGAAATTATACATTTCTAATACTTTAAATAGATAAGACCAATTTAAGGAATGAAATGCTTTGTCCAGGTCTAGGCTGATCATTGACAGTTCTTTTTTTTATTATTTGCATATCAGAGACAGAAGCCTAATGACATTATCTTGGACTTTCCTATTTAGAATAAAACCCGTTTGATCATCCGTTATTAGTTTTGGCATGAATTGATATAGTCTGTTTGCAATAATTGATGTGAAAATGTTATAGTCGACATTCAATAGGGAGACAGGACAATAAGAAGTTACTAGTTTAGGATCTTTGTCATGCTTTAAGATGGGTGATATCATGGCATATTTCCATGAAGGAAAGATATTGTCATTCTTTCTGAATTCTTCAAAAGCATCTCCTAATATCTTTAAGGTTTCCTCTGGAAGCAGTTTGTATATTTCTCCTATTAATCTGTCTAGTCCTGCAGCCTTATTATTTCTAAGGTTTTGTATTCTTTCCTTAGGTTCCTCTAATGATATTGATTTGAATAGTTTAGAATTTTGTTCATTTGTTAGTTTTTTGTTTATATTATCCTTTAAAAATTTATCTTTCAGAGCATTACTTCTAATATTTAAGTTGGCATTATTCACTGCTTCATGATGTGTTCTAAATACCTCTAAGATTTCTTTTAAATCTGTCACCTGTTTAGGCTTATTTTTGAAATTATCTATGATTTCCTTAATATGATTAGCATTTGTTAAGCTTTTTGACTTATTTGCTAATCTATGCATGCTCTTGGGGTTAGTTGAGTAGGATTATAACTTTATTCTCTCTAGGTTTATTGCTACCTTATGATTCAAAATTTCTATATATGGCAGATTTAGTTATTTTAACTCTAAACCTGCATTTATGTCTTTAGTATTTAAGTTCTCTTTCAATGTATCAATTTTGATTGCAGTTTCAATAACTCTTTTTCCCATTCCTTTCTTTTAAGTACCGACTTTTGATTTTACCAAATAAATAAGATTTTAAGGTGTCCCAAACGATATCTTTAGAAGTCTCATCATAATCATTAACATCAAGAAATGATTTTATTTCTGTTAAAAGCCATTCTCTAAATCCTTTTATTTTAGTAATGTATGTAAGTATTCTCTGCCAAAAAATCAGACCTCTTGGTGTAATGTTTACTTTAAAGAAAATAGGATTGTGGTCACATAGTGGACAGGATCTAATTATAACTTTTTGTAATTTAGAAATGAAATTATCGGTGACAAATATCTTATCAATAGTTGTTTGCGTACCAAACCTATATGAGTAGTGTATATATTTTAGTGATTCTGACTCTTTTATTTCATAGATTTCTCTCAGATGTGAAAGGTTAATGAAATTATTCAGTTTTTTGGCTGGAGCAGACATTTTAAAATTGCCATTTTTTGTGGTGTCACTCTTAGAAAGAATGCAGTTAAAGTCGCCTTCAAAGATAATATCTCCTTTAGTTCTAATTGAAATTAATTCTAAGTATTTATTTGCTGTTTCAGCTCTGATACCAGGTATCCAATATGTATTAGCCAATGTGAAAATGTTCTATTTATATCTAATGTTACCAAACACAACATACCATTCTTGTCAGAATATGAATCAATAATTTTAGATACTGGTAAAGATGTTTTCCATAGAATCATAGTGCCTCTTCTCTTAGTCTGATAATGAGATTCCACAAATATTGAATATCCAGTAAAAGACATTCTACCTAAGTCTTTTTCTACTGTGTGGGTTTCTTGCAGAAAGATAATATCCACTTTGTTTGTTTTCGAGTATTTGATTAAACTTCCTCTCTTTATATTGTTGTTAAGGCCATTAACATTTAGTGATACACATTTAAAGGAAGACATATTTATAAACACATTCATATATTATGTGTTCTGTCATGGACATAAATTCAAAGTTAAACATACCTAGTGTATAGTTGAAACTATATACAATTCCAAACATGGAATATTGCATTCCTGGTTTGATGAACAAGTCATCAAGAGCACCTTCATCCATCCTCCAAATGCTAGACTACAACTTTCTAATGCTTCTGCCTTTTATTAACTAAATATATCGTGCATAATATTAATATAACTCTTCTAGGATATTTAAGAATGTAACTATCTTAACTTTTAACAACATAAATTAGGTATAGGTTGTCATGGATAGTTTACTATGAATATAAAATGTAATAATTTTATGTTGGCAAAATCACAAAGACCTCTTAATATTTATTAAAATATGAACAGTTCTCTAAATAAATACTAATATAATTATGTTTTATTATTAAAAGTAATATGAACAAACCTCAGTACTTATTAACGTTAAGCTATCTAGCTTAATTGCATTGTGCCTCTGTATCCATATGACTGTAATTGTTATCATAACTGAGAATTGCACAAGCAAATGGGTATAATATTATTAATGGCATCTTAACTTCCATTAACTAGTACTGTTTACAAGCAACCAAAGTAAATAATATGAAGATTAAAAGTACATCCATAAACTTTTTGGACCAACATTGTTAAGTATTTTGAAAAAGGAAAACTACTGTGAGGTTTACTTAGCATATGAACACAAATCCATCAAGGGGAGGGTGGTTGGCTTAATAGCTAGGTGTTTACCTTATAGACATAAGGTGTGGGGTTTGATTCTGACATGGAGTAAATGGCTAGGCTTAAAGTAGCCCTCAAGGGCAGTTAGCCTAGAACTAAACTATGAACTATGAACTAAATCCAAATATTTTACAGCAAACCTATCGTTCAAAAGGCAAGTTTACAATCTTTCATAACATATAAAACATTTGCATAGATAAAAGTCATATTGCTATTTTTTAAATGGATACACTGAACCAACTGCTGTATCCATGTCATATCACATCCAATTTTTATCTTACTTTAAATTGTATATTGTTTATGAGGGTCCATCCACTATTCCACCTATGTATATTTAACTTCAAAGATGAAATTATAGTATTACATTAAAACACTGTGCACTTCTCCAGATGCCATCCAACCCTAAATAATTTTTATACAACTTCCCCTCATATTTTAATTTAATGAACCACATGTGTATTTACAAGTATATCAGCCACTAAAATAATGCAATAGTAATTAAAATCAAAAATTAGACTATGGATGTTTATCTGTAACTAACACCACCATATTTATGAAATTTAAGTATGTCTTATGGAATAAAGACATTGATGCTTTTAGATCACACACACACACACACACACACACACACACACACACACACACACACACACACACACACACACACACACACACACACACAAAGACAGAGGAAAAACATACATATGTCTGTTTGTCTATGAGTTTGCATCTCTAAAGAAACTGTATAGCTCACTCATTCAAATATCATGGATCACGTCTCTATTCATCTATTGTGTAAATGCATTCTTAATAGCAAGATTGTCTAAGCAACCCTGCTATCACAATACCTACAGCATTATATCATATACAGTTGAAAATATACACATTAAGGAAGGAATCATTCAACACATTACTGTTTTTCATTTACAATTATTTCATGTTTATCTTGCTAACTGTTGTGCTAGCTAAACTTTCTCAAAAGCTGACTGTGGAAAAGAATTGTTATAATTGAACAAAACAACCATCCAGATCTCTAGCTGTAATTTTGCGAAATTCAATATAACGTTTCTGGTATTTACAACACAAGTAGCAGTAGATATTATATTTTGCACCTTTGTATGTTTGCTTTTGAGAGTTCGCATTTTAATTACTGAATAAAGTTCACAAGGTTTTGTAGTGAAATGTTGCTGCTGTGCTCCACCATTTATTTTCGTCAGAGAGAGTCATCAGGAAGTGAGAAAGGTTCAAAGATCATCTAGCTCATTCATTCACATTGTTAAACTAGGGAATTAACTGCTATGCATAGAAAAACAATTCTATGCTCGAGATCATAATCAAATGAAGCTTTTGGAAGTTCTAGCGGAAAAGTGCACCTCGATGGTAAGGAATGTAAAATTATTTATGTTTAACAATGCCAGGAAATACTCAAACAGCCATGGGGAAAAAACAGTTGTGTTAATAACAATACTATGCAATTTATGTTTAAATAAGCTGTATAATACATAAAAAATTTCTTCCCTATTACTTCTCCCCTCCAACATCACAAAGCAAGTTATTAACACCATATTAGATCAATTTATTTATTTACAGATATATGCTCTCCCTTTTTGATATATTTTGCAATGAACAGAGATTTCCAAATATGGAATACAAAGTGGCTCCTTCACCATATGATAGTTATGCATCTAGTTCAGTTTTTTACCTAGCTTTCCCCATTAAATAATATGTAATAACATGAGTGCTTGTGACATAAAAATGGACTATCTCAATGAATGTTATGTTCTTTTGTTCATCCAATTGCTTCTATTTTATTTAGAGATATTTTAAATCATGTGTTTGAGAGTTCAGCCCCCCAACATAACTACATAAGTATCAATGTTTCTTTTTTAAATAGTTAGAGATTAAATCTGGTTCATATCAATTTACTTACATAGAACTACATTTTTTAGTCACTAGAAAGAGACAGAGGAAAAAAAAAAAAAAAAAAAATATATATATATATATATATATATATATATATATATATATATATATATATATATACATTTATATATGCGTGTAAAGAAAACTTTTTTGCCTTAAGGTTTGCTTGTTTGTTTCTTGTGGTTTATTGGGGTTGTGCCTACTGGAAAATGTTAAATGTGGGAATTCTTTAGTTTATTTTCCTTTAAGCTTTTTGTTGGTTTTTATCATTTATAGGTAATTTACCATTAGTAGCTTGTCTTTTCAGGTCTAGTAGTGAAAGGTCCATTTCTTCTACTTTGTCTAATAGATTATTTTTCTTCACAAAGTCTGTTGCTTCTTTGAGGTTATTGAATATTTTTTGACCATCCAAAAGGGTAATCTTGAATCTGGCTGGGAACATAATCTGAGCTTTTATATCAGCTCTTTTTAAGTTTTTAATAAGGGGAACACATGCTTTTCTCTTTGCTATTGTTGTGGCTGTATAGTCCTTATCAAATCTTAAATTTTTATCATTAACTTGTATTGGATTAACCAATCTTGCTGCTTTCAGTACGAAGTCTTTGTCCTGTGTTGACAAGAATATTACAATGATAGATCTCACTGAAGTTTTTTTTTTTTTTTTTTTTTTTATGAGGGATAAACTTGATAAGGACCCGTGGGCTCTCTCGATCCCAAATGAAAAAGATTCAGGAAGATTTAGTATGTTAGGCAGCCATTCATTTAAAAAGAGAACCCTATTATTTCCTTCCATTTTTTTCTGGAACTCTGTATATTCTGATATTGTTCCTTCTTGACCTACACTCCAGGTCTTCTACTTTTTCTAATAGTATGTTGTTTTGTTTTAGTAGTAAATCTATCTGGTTGTCATTTTCCATTTGTCTTCCATCTATTTCACTTACAGAATCTTTTATAGCTGCTATTTGCTCAGAATGTTTAGTGATTATTTATTTCAGGTCTTTTATTTGTTTCTTACTTTCTTTTTTCATGTTCTCCATAATTTTTTCAAAATTGTCAATCTTCATAGAAAGGTCTTGTATGCTGGATATTATTGTTTGAAGTTCCTTTTTCATGGAACTGTCCTGAAGAGAGGCTTTGGAATGACTTATAGCTGTATCAATCTGAACCAAACTTGTAGAACCTTCTGACAGGAAATTTCTTAATAAGTGTCACTAAAAACTGAAGTTTTTTTTTTTTTTACCAGGTAAGTAACTTATGATAAAAATGTTTTATGTGTTTTAAGTTAAAACAAAAAAATCCTATCAGATGCAATCTTTACTGACAGAGCATCAAGAAAGTGCTGTTATCTCCTTGCCATCTTGGCCACACCCCCATGAGTTTATTTCTAATGTGACATGTGGCTACAATGGTAACAATCCATTTTTTTATTAATTTTGCACCATTGCTCAGTTTATATTCCTTTATTTGAATAAAAAAAGTATGTCTTTGATTTATTGAACAGGTGGAAAAAAGTTTTCAGTTGCTAGTTACCTGTATACCATTCAGATGCTATGAGTAAATATGTAACAATGCAGTAACCTTGTGGTTATGTGTAATAATTAGCAGAAGACACAAAATATAACCACCATGGAAAATACATGCTGCTGTGTCTTCAATGGAAAGTCGCACTATAAAGGATAGTGGTTTGATTGTCCTAACTAGCCTTCCATGGACCTAAACCCAGTCCACCACAACTGAGAAGAAATAACAGTAAAAACAACAGATGCAGTGGGTAGTCATACAAGGACAGGCATTTTACAGTTTAAAATATTGCCAAAATAAATATTTCTAGAAACATTTCAAAGAGCTCCCATACAGGCGTCACAACCAATAATTGCTTTCATCTATCTTCACTCTGCTCTTTGGAAGTTGTTGTTGTGTCTTTTGGCTTTTCCCAGTTAGGGGTCACCACAGCGGAACTCCGGTCTGCTAATGATTGGCAGTAGATATTTACGTGCTGGCTTGCTGGGCCTAACGCACAACCTTCAATGAAGGAACACCCATTCACGCATGTCGCCACACAGAAGATGCTCTGAGAATCAAACGGGCAACGTCTAACTGTGAGGCGACAATGCTACCACAGCACCACCACTGCAGTCACTCTGCTCTTTGGAAGTATAACCATAAAAAAGACAGCTGCATCTACACCATGATATTCTCATACTAATATAACCACTTCCTAAAGAACAAGCTGAATACAAATGAAATAAAAAAAATAAATAAATAAAGCTTGTGTCTATATGTATGTGTCTGTGTGCCTGTGTGCTACATTAGTGTTTATTTGAAGATATGTGTTTGTGTGTGTTGGGGGATTTTAAAATACATCCCCCTGCACACATAGATAAATTGATAGATATCAATATATCAATATATGAGTTTAGTAACATTATACTTATATAAAACAGACTTATGATGATTTTGAATATACCCTTTAACTTTATGCACACCTATTCTGGGGACTAAAGCTTATAGCTTACACCATTTTAATAAGGCAAGATTTATAAAGAAAATGCATTACAAATTAAGCCTATGCTGACCATCTATCACTTATAATATGCACAGTGCCTTTCTCTTTATTTGGTCTGAGAAAAGGAATTACAGCTTACCTCCAAAGTAGACAACATCATACACATCTAATGAATATATTCAATTATTTGTCAGGTTTACAAATAGTTATATGTATAAGTATTTTAAAGTAATAATTGTTTATTAAAATTTTATCCCTGAAATTGTTCTTTATTTTCTTACCTTAAAGCAACTGTATGCTATTTTTATTATTAATCGGATGTCTATCTACTTGTTTTTGTGTTATTTTTGCTGTTCCTTTTGCTTAGTCAGAGCCCAAAGATTGATCCTTTGAATAAGAACAAAGGCCTTTAATGGAACAATGAGAGATTCCCAAGAGATCCCAGAGGGCAGCAGTAGATATCATTTACTAGAGGAGGAAGGATTTTACCATCAACTGTAAAAGTCCCAGACTCAACAAAGTTAAAAGTTTGCTTGGGCCTTGGGAAATATCACTATTAACATGGCTGAGATATTTTAAATCGTTTAATAGGTTAATACATATGGAAATAGCAGCCAACCTTGTATGGCAGTTAGGACAGAGGGTTAAGGCTATGAGCTGTTGACAAGCTTTTTCCTGTGGTATAGAGTTTAATTCCCTCAACTTTCTTTTGCCTACAGTGTGACTTTAACTAAGTCATGTAACAAAATAGTGCTTTGGCATAACTGGGGAATTGAGCTAGGCTTCTTATTGGCCTTCTGGAGTGCATGCCTAGTTGTGGCCTATAACTAAATGGTTTGTACCTCTCTGAGTGTCTTTTCCTACATTTCTTTCAGAACTTCTCCTTGTTTATTTATACCACAAAATACCAAAACAAGATATTTGTGGATGCCCACTTTATTGACAGGGAAACTGTGAGGTAGATTGTCCTCAGAAAGAAGAGAGGCATGTTTCATATTTTTGTTTTTTTGCATGACATTTGTGAGATTGGCTGTAGCATGTGTGAAACTGGGTGAATAGATCTGAGCAAGAGGAATGCATTGAAATACTTTTTTGCACAGAAAGTTACTGCTTTTCTAAATTGTTCTGTAAGCTCAGATAGCTTGAGAGGCATAGAGGGAGGTTTAGAAGACTTGAGATGATCAGCTGATTTACGACTTTTAGATTAGGTATGGAGGCAAACAAAGTGCTAATTCATATACTCCTGCCATGTATGATTATTTCTAGTTGCATGTAAAAACAATAATAGCGATGTGACTTATGGCTCCTTAAAGTGAAATGGTCTCAATGGATAATAGATAAGGGCTGTACTGGTACACTGACAGTTAAAAGCCCTTGGCCACAGGTCATCTGAAGGTGGACTTTTCTGTTGCATTTTATTCATTAGTTGGAATATTGTCCAATTTTTCACAGCTATTTTAGCTATTTTATTTAAAAGCATGTTTATTTTGTGTATGTTTTGATTTTTTTCAGCCATTAGTGCATGACTGTTTAATACCTTTTTGGAAGTACTGTGCAGTAAAATAGTAAACCAGGTTTGAGTTTTAGATTAGGAAAATTTAAAATAAAAAGGAATTTTATATATAAAGAACATGTTTTTAAGGGGAGTTGTTAAATAATCATATGATATACAGAAGCACCACAGTAGTTTTTCTTTTTACTTTTTCAATAATACATCTTTAATTAAATACGGGGGGTAGTCTGTAGGATTTAATAATGTTATAATCACTGGTGAATGCGTTGTCTTATATGTTCAAAGCATAGCAATGCATCTTTTTATTTCAGTGCTGTATACACTAAACACACTTACAATTGCTGTGCTCCTAACTCTAGAATACCGATAAATTTAACTTCCATTGTAGGCGGTACTATCAGTTAGGATGCCCAAGCTTGTTGTTTATTTATTGAAATGTGTTAACTGGGTAGGTAAACCAACCACCAGATCCTTTTCAGTTACAATCTGAGCCAGGAGTACACATACATTACAAGGTAAGAAGACAAGAAAACAGAAAAATGGCAGAATTACAACTGATGGTTATGTGACAGATGAAAGCTTGTGACAAAGCAGGCCAACAAGCATTCCGAAATTAAATTAGGCAGACTATACTCTGTACTTATAGTGAGCATTAGTTATAGAGGACAGCTTAAAGGAAGAGAACAATTAATAGTGATAAATGTGTTCCACTGAATTGTCTAACAGAAGCAAGTGAGCAACTGCATTCATGATTTAGCATGAAGTGTTGCTTTAGTTCAATTTTCAATTTCGTTTTGCAGCACATGAGTATGTATTTATTGTTTATTAACCAGGTAAAAGGGCTGTTCAAATATGATGAGAACCACAACGGAAATTGTCAATACAACATATAAATATAGAAACAATTTAATTTAGCAAATCCACTATCATATTTTTGGCGTGTGGGAAAAAACAAAGGGAACTCGGAAGAAACAACACACATTTACAGAGAACATGCCAGCTCCATACAGATAGTGACTAAAAGTCAGGATCATACCTCATCCCCTGGAGCCGCAAGACAGAGATCATTTCAGAGATACTGTTTTCCAAGTAAGCTTGATAGATGTTATCACAGACAACACTAGATAAGGTGCAGACCCAGAAATAGTTTTTGATTTCAAGGAAATTGTCAGATGCTGTAAGTTTGATCAACCATATATGGGAGGTATAAACCATTTAGTTATAGGTCAGTTCTAGGCATACAGTCCAGAAGGCCAATAAGGAGCCTAGCTGAATTCTCCAGTTGTGCCAAAGCACTATCTTGTTACATGGCTTGGTTAAAGTCAGACTGCAGGCAAATGAAAGCTAAGGGAATTAAACCCTGTACCACAGGAAGCAGCTTGTTAACAACTCATAGCCTTAATCCTCTGACCTAACTACTAAACAAGGTTGGCTGCTATTTTCATATGTATTAACCTGTGTGGAGTCTGCATGTCCTCCCTGCAGTTGAGTGGCATTCGAAAGACATGCATTAATGGGCGAGCCTTCGTTGAAGGTTGGGCATCAGGCTGGCACCTTGGCACCATAAAAATCTACTGCCAATCATTAGCAGACCGGAGTTCCGCTGTGGTGACCCCTAACCGGGAAAAGCCGAAAGAAAAACAACAACATTAACCTATCAAAGATCTTGTAGTAATAGCTATCAGTCATTTAATTAGTGAATTTAAGTCAGGACATCTCTTTAGTTTGCATAGAACATTATGCAAAGTAAAAGGACAGAGTGAAAGGAGGTGGATATTAAAATTAAGCCAGGAAGCTATGAAGTTTACAAATAAGAGATGCCAAAACAGGAAAACTAGAGACTCCAGTGGAAAACTTTACAACATTGTTATATATCTGTTTGCCTTTAGAGAGAAGTGAGCAATTAACTTATTCATGAGACATTATCCACAGTGGAGAATGGGGGGGGGGGGCAATGTAGGTTTTGATAGTGATGGATCACACCTGGTCTATGCAGAATGCTTTAGCCTAAAATAGCATTCTACATGCTCTAGTGCTTTTGTGAACAATGTTCTTAAATACAGAGTCTGTTGGGAAACCTAGCAGTTTAGTGGTGCTGGCTCTCTGCAGAAGATAATTAGCAAATGAATGAAAATTAAAAGTATATGTGATATCAGAATTAATCATGTTAGGAGAAGAAAAGAAAGCATGGCTTTATTTTCCTGGCATTCTTGATGAAGTCAGATTCCTTAATACAGTTCTGTATCTGTGTGAAATTACTTTGAAACTAGTTGGTTGCATCAAGAATTGAGCAGACCAGGGCTCCATTGTCAGTTTACTGCACTAATTTTGACAAACACTGTAATGTGGTATATTGCTGACAGAGTGACCATTAAAATAAAAGAGAAGCCATTCTAGGCTTCTGTCTGGCAAATGGCTTAAAGATGGTAAACAAACACATGGTTCACCAAGACAGTCACAAAGTCACATGTTAGACTGGTTAGTATACAACTCAGGAAGACTTCCACCTAGTAAAGAGCACTACAGTAGACCCAGATTGAAAAGTAATCCTCAATTATACAGCCATCCGCCAACGTAAACACAGGTGACCACAGCCACTTGCAAGCAGTGGTTATGGAAGACTCTAAGATCAGCACAGACAAGACTGAAGACATGAAAGTTGACTGGAGTGAAAGCATGACAGATACAACATCTCAAAACAATATGCATGAAGACAATGGAACAGCAATGAGGCCAAGGCAGGTATGGAAATAAACTCCACAAGGAAAGGTGG
>NC_056734.1:591332305-591350352 GCF_019279795.1 Protopterus annectens | reverse complement strand
CAGCATGCATTTCACACAATCATGGTAGTAAGCATGCATCCCTGAGTTACACCATGTGGACCAGCACAGGTTAACAGTACACATGGCTGATGTGTGGCATATGACCTTGACATTAACATGTAGTATGTCGTAATCTGCTGACGTGTGCATTGACATGCATACATGCTTAACACAATGGTGTCCTGTCACATATACAGTGGGGTAATGCTGTCATATTGCAGTGTTGTCTGTCCGGCCTACAGATAAAATGCACATTTAGCAGATGTGCATGACCATTCCAGGGTATTATGAGGCGTATATTGCTATACAGTGTGAAGTACAGACACAGTGCAATTGCATGGAGTCATGAGGCGTCCCTATTGCTATACAGTGTGAATTACAGACACAGTGCATAGCCATGACTGTGTGCATACACAATACATATATACTGTGGATTGTGACCCATGTTGCTGATGTGTATACACACTAAACCATGATGTGGAATGTGTGACGCAGGTCACCGAAGGCCATAGAGATGACACCCCTGCACATCTGCAAACATATTTTAGCTGCCTGGCAACCATGTCCACACATGGCAGACTTGTCAATACACCATGTCCCACATGACATTTGTGTACCACACACATGAGGTGCATGGCTGACAGTGATGTCCAACAGCAGCAAGGGAAATGTACTGTATCTGTGGCCTGAAGTGGTTGTCTGTGTATGTATGTGGATGCTGTACAGGTGACTACTGTCATGCTGTGACACAGTCATGATGTTCAACACATCTTATGTGGTCGAATGATGTCACGCCTCCACAAGCTGTGCACAGGCCTGTAGGATGTCCAGTGTTCCACATCTGCAATATAACCATTCAGCAAAGGCTATAGTTGGACCATGTGTAGCCAATGTACAACAGGGTGTACACACAAACACATCACATCTACTGTGTGTTGCTACATGTCTCTGGCCATCCTCCATGGCCATGTGTGAACATGTGTTGGCCAAACGGTTGTGATGGCCATCTATCTCAAATGTCTGTGTTGTCCCATATGACATACACCCATAGATGTCATATACTTCACTGTCCACAGGGTTATGCAGACAAAGGGTTGTATGTTTGGTATGTGGGGTATGTTTTATGGGATAGTGAGACAATGTTGCAGCTGGCCCACTACATCTCATGGACATGTCAGATGGCACATCACAATGTGTGCACTCATAGCAGGGGCATAATCCACAATGGTGAATCCTTTGGACTGCCCATACTCCAGCTCACTGTGTAGTGCTGTTTGTGTACCCCACATGTGTAGTTCTGATGTGTAGTACATGTTCCTACATTGAACAACACCCCCACCGTTGTATGCACAGCTGTCCACACATCTAGCAATGACAGTTTCTGAGGTTTCATGTTGGTGTTTCACTTAGTTTGTAAGTATTGCACATGGGTAGCCATTGTGATGGATTGCAGATGCAAAGTGTATATTGTGACCAGACCATACATTATGTGTACATGTGTTAACTGGCCACATGGCGAATAGATCTGTGCATTAACATGCCTGATACTTAAAACTGTCTCACCTGCAACAGCCTGCTGCCTTAGCGGAATGCCAGAGGTACCTATATAGGGGTGACACAGCAGTATGATCATTATCCACGCTTGTATGACAGCTACAGGGTGCAATGTGCATGGTAACACATTCGCCAGTACAATAGGATATACTATAGAGTATGCACATGTGTATAAACACAGAGTAGCATACTACAGTATGCGGCATGTGTGTTTACATGCCTTGCATATGATGTTACATTACATATTGTACAGTGACACATGCAACTATATGGGATATAATAGTTATATGTGCAGTAGTGACTTACCAGGCAACTCCAGGCTTGGTGGTTGAGAGACACCCACCTCCATGATGTCAGCTAAGGCTTGTGGATTCTGTTCTGCCAGTGTCCCCAGGTTGGTCAGTAGCTCCTTGGTACGTGTGAGTGGGGGCTGGGTTGGTGGCCCACCACCTATTGCACCTTGTTCCCTGGCGATTGCATTTGCATGCTGTTTTGCACGTCTGATTAGGTCCATGCAGTGTCTGTACACCTGCTGGTATGTGCAGTTATGGCCACCCACATCATTAACCCTCCTGCAAAGTTCCTGCCACAGGTCATCCTGCTGCTGTGCATCCTGTGGCACATGGCTAAACAGGACATCATAGTTGTCTTGGAGGTAAGGTATAAGGGCCTCATCCTCCAAGAGTGTATAGGCTGGGAGCCTTGCTTGCGGCATACCTGGAAGACATAATGATGGAGACAGGTCACAGTATCTCAAAGATGCACAGAGATACAGCTGCACATACATGTGTATCACATTTATTACATATAAATAGTTGTCTTTGCAAATCTTCATAACACTGACACCACTGACATGTTTGTGTCACACAGATGTGACACCCAATGGGGATTGGATATTATCACCATATATGTGTGTCACCTGATTATATTGCTCATACTCCATGTGGATGCTATCTTAATGTGGGCATGTCTGTTTGCCTGTACTGGTGTTCTTACCTATCAGCACATGCCTGGATGTGTCCACATTAATGCTGTCAACCTTGATGCTGTGTATATGTCACATATAAACACATGCACTGCCTTAACAGACATGACCTGTGACACTGCAGACATGCACAGAAGGCTTTACATGCATGTGTTTTGCCATATACATCTACACGGCACTGTACTGCAGTTCAACATCCTGACACGTATCGCTTGTATTGCACATGTGATACACATGGGACACTGGCTAGCCTGATGGTATTTGCAGGGATGGTTATCAACTATAGCATGTACGGCCAAGGTCATCTAGTAGCCTGTATGACCTGGGCCATGTATGAGCCTAGGATGTAAGGTTACCTAGCTGTAGCTGACAGCCGTGTTTCTGGCACCAGGTGAAGCAGTGCCACATAACTGATCCCCATGGTTAATGATACATCTACCATGCTGTCATCACACCATGTCTGACAGAGGTGAATGTGCAGCTTTGCTGGACAGGGTTGCATAGTATGCAGGAGTATGTAGTGTGTATGGCACAAGGATCTGTCCAGCATGTGGCAATCCTTGTACTAGGAAGGTGGATGTCCATGACGTATGTATTTGAGATCAGGATATGTACGTGTAGCATGTCCAACATCACAGTGTTGGACATGTCTTTATGCAGGGTAGGCATCATGCTACATAGTGGAGATGAGGATTGTGAAGGCTGGTGTTGGCCATCCAAACATGGCCAATACCCCTTAAAGGAGATATGTGATCCGATATAGGTCACTTGAGTGATGAGTATGGCTGAACAATGATCTCTATATTTATGGATGGCACCCTGTCATGACTAGGGTTGCCTCTCATGATTACCTAATAGGCTTGGTGACGTCACTAGCTCAGGGAGGTAAACTGCACAGCAGCATCCCTTACACAAAGTGTCCATTATGATGACCGCTGCCTAGGTGGTAGTTCATGGGTACAGGGTTATTACAATTGCAATATGCAGCTATCAGATTGTGCACATATGTCACGCACCTCACCCACAAAGCCCATTCTGTATGTTGTTTACAACACTGAGTCAGCTATTGCTCCTAGGTCATACCCATTCACATACTTACATAGGCAGATGCCTCCTAATTGTCTGTGTGGTATGGGCTACAATGAGGGGGAGTACAATGAATTAACCCTGTTTTACTGTAGCTGGCACTGGTGTGATATGCACATATTACTCAGACACCTTCTGTAGTGTTGGTTCTGTCAACAGTCCACTGGCAGAACACTCCTGTGACATACGAATGTACATCTAGTATACTGAGTGTAGGTGGAACACAGTATGGGTGATGATGTCCTATGACCTGTCACCGGTATGATATGCAGTGTGAAATCATCTGTACTGTCATCTACATCTGTACTGCTAACAACATATATGTTGATTAAGGTTCATGGCCTTTCAGACCAGACTCAGCAGGGTAGTAGTGCAGTGCCTCCCATTATGAGTGGTGTCTCCACTTTGTGGGTTGTGATAACTATTGGTGCGCACCATTCAGTGTTTTCACAGACTGACATGAAGCCATGTTTTACATGATGTGTATGTGTAGAGCAAACTGTTTGCCATATGTGTATGATACAGCCAAGGATGTGGACAGGTCACATGCAGCTTGAGTGCACCTTGTACCATCATAGTTATGGTTACAGGGGCTCTGTAGTGTACATGGATATGTGATTGTGTACCTGTTGGGGGGGCAGTGTGTTTATGTTATCCAACACCCTATCTGTATTGCTTATTCATGCTCTGCACTTGTTCAGAACATGTAAGCACTTCATGAGCTACTAATTACTATAGCACTCAATCCTCCTCATTACCTACAGGTAAACACTGTTTGTACTTACATTTCCTGCTTGCTTAGAGTACACCAGCTCTTGTACACACTTTCCTCACTTATCTAGTGGGAAATAGTTATATATTCAGGCATGTCCAAGTGTCAATTCCCAGTGTTCTCGCCTGTCTATATGATGAATATGGGTATCATGAGGCAATATAGAAATTGTCTCGTGTACACAGTCAATACTCCCCTCCTAACATACAACTCTACAACCTGTGGGATATGCAAATATCTAGCCATGCTAGAGGTAAAGCTCTCTCCAACCCAGACTGAACCTGACAATCATGTGGGGATGTTAAACGTTTGCACCACACCACACTCATCACATAGTCTCACTAGATCTCCACCACCTCAGGCCACACATAGTAAGGCAAAATTTGCGGAGCCTCTAAATACTACTCTGTCTAAGCAACAGAGAACTCCAAAGCAGAAACACAGGCAGCCCCCATCTCCCAACACAACACCAATTACTTATAGCCCACAGACTCAGTGTGCCCATCAGCCACAGCCAATAGGGCAAAATAACGTACCCAACACACTAGTCATAGGCAACTCTATAGGCGGTCACACTGATTTCCCACTCACCAGGCTACACAAGGAGATAGTTACTGTCAGCTGCCTGTCAGGTAACAGGATCCACAACATTACCTATGCACTCAGGTCACTCCTCAACAGGTACAATATGACTGTGTTATTCTCCATGTTAATGTGTATGCCCTGAGATGTACCTTCCTGGACTACATGTAAAGAGACATGGAATAGCTCTCCGATCTTGTAGCCCAGGCAGGTATCACCCTAGCCCTGAGTAGCATTCTGCCATCGTCCAGACTGATAATGCAGTACAAGGACAAAATGATTTACTTCAACAATTGGCTATGCTTCTGGTGTCATTCCAAGGGTATCCAGTATCTGTCTGGTTTGAATGACATGGTCAACAAAACACGATGCTTTGGCACAGATGGCCTGCACCTGTCAGCCCTGGGATTCTGGATAATGGCTAAGGATCTTGCTGCTCCTATAGTGCCTGTTTTAGGCACGGTTCAAATAACATATTCACCACCATAACAGGAACAGGCAAGCAAAACCTGAGGGTAATGCTACTCAGTGCTTGACGTCTTCATTTCAAACACACTCACCCGAGGCACTCCTTGTAATGGACCACTTCGATATCTGTGCAGAGACTGGAACCTGCCTCTAGGGTCCTGAGAGCACCCCTGCACTACCAGGCTATTACTCATACCACACCTTTCAGTCATGTAACCAGGACCGGAACACCCACGGTGGAGGTGTGTCCATATTTCCTAAGGATATCCACTCCTCCAGGCTAGCTGCTTAGCACAATGCATCAGAGGTTATCCAAGTGCAACTAACTCTGGCCATAACTGCTATACAAATTGTAGCTTACTACAGATCCCCCACCATATCCCACGGTTAACGATCCTCACTTCTTGGTGTACTGGAAAGTAGGGTTCAAACAGACACACTACTGATGTGCGACTGACACTACCCCACCATTAACTGGGATACCTACTCATGTACCGACACATTAACGCTTTCTGGGATTCATAACCTCCAATTGCCTGGATCAACCTATCCACACCACCACCAGGGGCAACAATATCCTAGACCTGGTCATTACCAACATGTGTGACTGGTGTTCCAAACCTGGGGTTATCTCCTTATTGGTCAGATCCAAACATGCGCTAATCACCCTTGTTATCCACATCCCGGCAACACACCCTTTACGGAAAACACAGTACAATATTTCTACAAAGCCAACTTCAGGCTTCTTATAACAGCAGTAGTAAATGTCATGACACCCGTGCAGATGGACAATACAGTTACAACCGCTGAATCATACACAAATGCACTTAATTAGCACTTACACAACTGCATGGCTCATGCTATCCCAAACAGAACCATGATGGTACCCACCAGAAAATGGAGGCCATTCTGGTGGTCCACTGCCATGGACATAATGTACAACAGAAGGAGGAGACTGTTGCAAATTAGAGTACAATCCCATGAGTGGAGGAGCTCCCTGGTCAGCCTCAGTAAGAATCTGAGATCCCTTATCACATCCTCCAAAGCTAGCTATGTAAACATAACCACAACTAATTCCAAGGACTACCACAAAGCATTCTAGAGGTATGTCACTACTCTCGATGGCAATACCCACATCTGCTCTGACATACAGCAGCAAGGCACAAACATTTCAGAACCGACTGATATTGGCAACATCCTGGCAAATAGGTTCAGTGCTAACTTTACACCCCTCTCACACCTTAAAGGGCCCATATCTATACAGGAACGATGCAGATCACAACTACGCAGTTCAAAGCTGCACTCTTTAAAGCCAAGAACACAGCATCCATGTGACTGTACAACATCCCAGGCTGCGATTTTCATGAACTTCAGAACAAACTGGCTCCCCACTTGGGCACCATATTCAATAATAGCCTTGCATCAGGCATTGTGGCCCCTGAATGGCACATAGCAACAGTTATCACACTCCACAAAGGTGGTGCCACAACGGACCAGGGGAACTATTGTCCTATATGCCTGACTAGACTGTTCTGCAAGGCTATGGAGCACATCATCATGGATCTCTTTCACAGAGACATTGGTAACCTCCAAACCTTTGATCCCACCCAGTTTGGATTTGTTAGGGCCAGACCATGCCTCCTAAACCTGGAGGAGTCTTTGAGACAGTTATCAAGGCAGTAGATGAGGGTAAGGAGGACCACACAGCCTACCTTGACCTCTCAAAGCCTTTCAACACCGTTCCCCATTCTGGTATTGTCAACATACACATCCACCTGCACATTAACCCCTACGTCACGAGATGTTATGCAAAGTGGCTCACGGACAGAACCCACACAGTGAGGGTAGCATACCCTAGGTCCTACTGTAAATCAGTTACAATTGGCATCCCCCAGGGCTCGGTCATAGGGCCCCTCATGTTCGGTATATGCTTCTCTGAGGTACAGGCTAGTACATGAGGACTTACCCTGAAAAGGTTTGCAGATGACTGCAAACTAGGGGCCATGATTGATTCCCCAGCTGATACAGACACCCTCCATAAGGGTGTCACTGGGACAGATACCTGGTGTCAATAACATGGCCTCAAGCTGCATGCCACCAGGTGCATAGACATCCCCTTTGGATTACACCAATCACCCACGGACTATCACATAGCTGGTAGTCCTCTATGTACATAAGATGTAATAAGGGATCTTAGAACCCAAGTAGATAGCATTCACTCCTTTGATAACCATATTGGCAAGGTGGTGTGGATATCCTTCTACGTGGCCCCCCTAATCTCTAATGGGTTTGTAGCCAGAACAAAGGCAACCATTGTGCCTCTCTACTCATGACTTATGAAGCACATTAAAGGGTACAACACCACATTTGAGACAACAGCAACAGCTTGAAATTCCACAACATTACCACACCAAGAGGAATACTGACCTCCGATGGATGATATATGCAGCCCAACTACAGAAACCCCAACTGTACTCGTTTGCATACCGCATACTCAGAGGTGATCTCTGTTGAACATATAAGGCCCATGTCCAAAACAATATTGATGGATATGCTCCACATAAGCAAAAGCTCCTGAGAGCCACATGCTCTGGGATATGTACCTAAATGCAACGATGACTAGGACGTGCTGGAGGGATACATTCCTGACCCAGACACTCCCCATGCTTTGGAACATGATTCCTATGTACATCAGGCAGGGACCCTCACTAGCACTCTTCAAGAGATACCTCGATGGGTGGATGGGAGACAGACATGTACACCGGGGTTCACTGCAGTGGCTCTGCTGTACAGAGGTGCAGGAAACTAATGGCTCTGCTGTTCACAGGCACAGGACACTAACCTAGGGAGGTGCTGCAAGTCAAAACACAATGTAGCTAGGCCTACGAATGGCCTTGGCCAGACAGCATAGTACCTAACTATGAACCTATGAAGCTATTACATGTCCTTTGTGCATGAATAATTGACTAGCTCTTCCATTTCAATTAACAATACACTGTCTGGTGACTACAAGTCATATGTATCCTGTTATTGTGTACTGTACATGCCAATAGACATACCTGATGTTTGCATAACATGACAGTAATGCTATGTAAAATGTTAGACATATCTACCTACAATACTGTACATTACACATTTTTGCCACAATATCCCACAATTCAAATCATAATTGCACAGCAGGACCACCTTAGACATGTTATTCTCAGTTATACGCTCATACATATGCCTATTGTTACAGTATATCAACATATACTATCCCCTGTTATGGCACGTACTTGTTGGGCCAACCCTGCCATTGACAGTGGCTGGAGTGAAATTGTTGTGTTCAAAGTCCTTATATAGTATCCCTTGTGGTGTATGAGGTGTTTACCTTGTGGCCTACAGCTGTACACACAATTTCTACGAGCGTTACTATGCTCAGCAATGCATCACTACATAATACCTTTTCCCACTATATGCATTGCGTACACTTTAATTATTACAGAACAGGTACTACATACACTGACATATTAAGTGTTCTACATACCTTATTAGTAACCTGAGTTGACGGTAATATAAATCCTATTTGTTTTGTGTTGCAATCCTCATTGTAACATTTTTTCTGGTATGTACATACAGTTTGAATGAATGACAAGCCATCCTTTTATACTTAGATATCAGTAATGTGTGGTATCCTGCCACCAATTGGTGTTCCGGAGAATATGATTACATGCACATCAGCTGTGCAGCTACTCCATTAGCCAATGACATGGCAACAGTGGTGTATAATTGAATACTCCGCTTGGGCATTGTCCGTTTGCCCTACCTTCGAGGAAGATGGCCTGGATGTGTTGTTTGTGATGAAATGCAACAGCTATATGGAGACACACAGAGATATATTAACTTCATGGCCCCCGTGGATTGTATGTAATGGCTAGAGGATGTAGTTCTACATGTGAGTCTATCTGTTATATTTCTGAACATTGCTACTTCTGCAGGGTTTGTACCTGATACATCTGCAAATGTTTAGGTGTGGCAAGGATGTTTGAGCAGCTCAAGGCTGTGTGGCTATGCATAGAATGTTAGGTGTTTTGAACTGTGCTCACCTGACATCTTTGGTATACTGCACATGTGTATCATACTGTGCTGTTAATCAGTAATTGGTAACACTTCCTGGTGTACACGCAGCCATCTGATATGGGATTATTGCAACCATACCCTGTAACATTGGCGTCTGTTCCATTGTACAACAGCAACGATTTCACATAGGGCCATTATAGTGTGTCTCTGAGAAGGTATGTTAAGGCTTCTGCAGATGTCTTAGAGTGAGTGAATGTCTGTGATGTTATTACAGTATGTATTGCAATTGTTTCGGGTGTGTGGGAGATGTAGGTGGGTGTACATAGCAGGTGTGTAGGAACTGCATTTATACATATTCGATATGCGTGAGGGCTCCTTTCCTATTTAAAGACCTATCATTTAGTGGACTAATACTATGGTAATTGCAGGCTGATTCATTAAGCCATTGTTAATTGGTTACTGTATAGCATGCAGGTGATGTTGGTCCTTCAATCCCTTCAGAAATACATGTATGTAATGAAATGTTGCTACATGAAAGCTGTCTCGTGTATTTCTGTCACAGTTATTTGCACTCATTGGAGTTGTGTTGATGACTGAACCTCCTTGGCTTGGGTTGCCACCTTTTCAAATGGCCATAGTGGGAAATTTGCAGGATACACATTGGATTTTAGAGGCCGACACATACCCACGGTCAGTACAAAGTATAGAACTTTACATATATGCCTATATAAAAACTTATTCTTGTTGCGGTTTACTTGCTTATCCTGTTTCTTGTTACATGTAGGTATTTTAGATACAGATGACTATTTTATGCAACAATTACATTAAATATGGAACATGCCAAACATCTCGAGATTGTAGGACATTAGTATTTGTACTCATTTTGGTCAGGACACTATCGTACATAGAGGGATTGCCCCTCGCAAGGTGGGACAGGTGGTAACTCTATCTTTGGCTCATGTCCATAGCACATATTTGTAATAGTGTATAGACATATATACTCTCCATATCCTTTGTTCATAACATTCGGTCGTGGCGGAATGTTTACTATGGTCCATGTTGTACACATATTTGAAGACTTCAACGACTGTATACGACATACCCATGGATTCAGGAATGCACACACTTCCAACAACCACATTACCATTCCCAGACTCCCAAACCCCACAATAGCGAACACTCAAACTCGCAACAGTCAAACTCCAGGAACTAACACAAACACAGAACACACACATGCACAAACAGACACACTGCTACCCATCACATCCAATCAAACCATCCTACACTACGTATGGCCAGGTGGCCATGCCCCCATACACCCCCCATGTGGGTGGCTGCGCACCCCACACCACACCTACTTTATTAATCTACCTCCGAGATAGCACAAACAGACACACGAAGCAAACCCACACACACACATTAAAGTCCCCCGGAAACACACACCACACTCAGAACACACACTTACACACACTACAGCAATCAGAAACACACTTACACACAGTACCTACCTGAACTGCAGCACCAGAAGCACTAACTAAATGTCCCTTAACATCGTGATAATAGTACTCGTGGTTCTGGTGTTTCAGTACTGTGGTCTTTCTGTCTTTAAGCCTCGTGATTACTCACGTCGGTATGTAAAGCATTCGGTATTTGGTAGTATCCTATTTATATGTACCTCCATGGTTGTGTAGATGTTGTTAACCTATCTATATTTTTGCATGTATATGTATATCCATATATAGCGACATATATCTCTCTATCACCCTTTCTCTCTATATATTATATATATATATATATATATATATATATATATATATATATATATATACATAGAGAGAGAGAGGGAGAGACAGAGAGACAGAGAATACACCTTTCATTGGGTACATGGTGGTGTATACTATTTCCCAAAGACCGCCCTTTTGTGTTTTAACCTGTCACAATACACACCTGCTGTTGGTACATCTCAGGTAGCTTACTGGTAGGTTATTGTGAAGATTGTGTACATGGTTGCATGTTCTACTCCTGGCAGTGGTTGCTTTACCTCTCAGAGCAGGCACTATAAGTACAAGGGTAAATAATGCACATTTCAGCGGTTCTGGGCAGCTTTGCCCATAATCTGCGCGATATTCAGCAAAGGTTAGACCTGTGTTGCGCATATCCGTGTAGTCATATTTAAATGCCGCTTACTGGCACTTACCGGCACAAAAAAACGCTAACATGTGCTTAAACGTGCTGTAATGACCTGCATCCAACAGCCATTATTTGGGATATCAGAATTATGTAACAGCCCTTGCAGGTTGTGGAACCGGGACCATGAACGACACAGTTAGTGGCTTACCACTGAGGCATCTGGGATATTTACAAGTGTTATTGTGTTTAGTATGTAGAGTGTACTATGGCTGTTTCTCCATACTGGAAACAAATGTGTAACTCAGTTGGTGTACATATGGATGATACCTGTTAATGGTATGTCCAAGTGAGGCTTAATGGATATGTTCCAGCTATGGGAATCCATGTCACAGTGAGCCACACACTGTAATGAGCTACACCTTGCCACAACCATAACTGGAGAATGCTAGGATGACATCTGTCATGGGTACTCCCCATGCTTTGGAACTACATCCTTGATTACATTATATGGAGCCCCTCATTAACACACCAGGGAATCCTTGCAGAGTAGGTGGGGAACAGTGGTTACACCCCAGGGATCCCACAATTGGCTCTGCTCCATAGAGGGACAGTTAGTTAATCAATGGGGTGGAGGCAGTATATACATTTTGGCTAGGCTTATGAATGGCCTCTGAGAGTTAGGCATGTACCTACATATGTATCTAGGAACCTATACATACAGTATCAACACATGCTGTTAGCTTAATTTACTGTTCAGGTATTGACTTACCTCGTGCCAATAGCAGTTGTGTGTGCAATAGTCGAGTGCTGCCTATGTAGGATGTAAACAGTAGACCACCTATACATGACAATTTACAGGTGGTCATGTGTGTGTGCCATCCATGTTTACTGTGTGTGCAGGTGGAGAAGTGTGTCAGTCCATAGGGGCCTACACTGTCAGTGTATGTGCTATATGTTCCCTCTTTGCCAAGGCATGGGCATACTGGGCATGTCTCTGTCTGCCTACTGGGGCTGGCACAGGGTGTTCATGGTCTGAATCCCTCTGTGCCTGTGGTGCCCTTGGCAAATGTGGTGGGCTGTGAGGGCCTTCACCATTATGTCCCTGCTGCAGCTGTTTCCGCAGGATCATATTATGTAGCATAGCACATACTATGAAGATGTGGACACACATGCCTGGAGAGTACTGAAAGGCTCCACCAGATATGTCCAAGCAATGGAACCATGATTTCAGCATCCCAAACAAATGCTCTATGATGATTCGGGTTTGTGCGTGTGCCTCATTATGGCATTCTTGCATGGGCGTGTGTGCATTTCTGATGGGAGTCATCATCCATGGCTCCAGTGCATAGCCAGCATCCCCCAGAAGTTGGCCATATGGGATGTCCTCCCTGACAAATACCTGGTACAGCTGTGAGGCATGCCAGATGTGGGAGTTATGATAGCTTCCAGGGCTACCAGCACACACATCCATGAAAATGCCCTGGGCATTGCACACGACCTGGCAGTTGGAGTGGTATCCCTTGTGGATTATGTAATGCCTACCATGCTCACTGGGTGGTGACTTGATGTGTATGTGCATGCAGTCTATTGCACCCAGTACCTCTGGGTAGTCTGCCACATGGTGGAAGAGGCGCATATTGTTGGCCAACTCCTGCTGAGTTCGGAGGAAGTATATATGCTCATTGGCATGCGGTAACATGGCATCCAGGAACTGGTGGAGTACCCTGGATGCTGATGCCTGTGAGATTCCCATGATATCTCCAGTTGGCCTTTGAAAGGTACCTGTGGCTAGTATTCTCAAGCTTACACATACCTTCGTATCCACTGGGATGGGTTCCCCTCTGTTGTTTCTGGCTCTGAGGCATGGTCAGCACAGCTCAACAATTTGCTGTATGATGTCCCTGTCCACCCTGTAATGCTCTACTATCTCCAGATCATCTAGCCCCTGGTAGGTTACCCTTAGTCTGAACACTCTTCTCCACCTCTGGTGCCTGAGGTGGTTGTCAGCTTCATCCTCCACACCATCTTCAGTCTCCAAGACATGCTGATGAATCAAAGCTATGGCAGCTCCCAACATGTACATTTTAAAAATTCCCCGTCTGTTTACACCGATGGTACAGTGTTTGGGAATACACAAGTGTGTGTGAGGTGCCTTCACACTTTATACTATTGTGCTTTGGAAGCTGATGATGTCATAGGGTGTGTATGTACAATCCAAGCTGCAGGGTATCTTACTTATGGGTTTTACTGCAGGTACTGCTATTGTGGGGCCTTTGGTGTTGAATTACACTTGGCTGCTGTGGATCACCTCTTGCCCTTGCCTTCATTTTTCAAACCGATTCCCCTCCCATTGTCAGGCATGCATCCAGCAGCCTGCTTTCTTGTTTTGTACTTTCCCAACCCAGAATTGTGTTGTGAAGTGTGTTCTGTAGCCAATCTACTGCATGTTTGCTTTGTTCTACTGTGATAGTTCTCTTTTCTTTGCAATCCGGCACCTCCCCTTCCCTGTTCTACAGTTTGCTGCTAGCAGCCTTGCTAGCTACCGTCAATGGCCCACTGTGAGTTAATAGGTGTTAATTACTTAGTTGTACTCCAATTACCCTGCTGTGGCATTTCCTTATTGTCTTCCTGTAACCTTTCTGTTTCAGCTGTGGTGCTTGCCGCGCGCAGACATTTACCGGGTTTCAAGCGCGTTGTCATCTGTGTACACATGCGCTTTTGGTCACCTTGTGTGCTCTCAGCTAAGCAAAGCTATGGCTACATCCACACCCCTATCCTGCGGCTTTGCTTAGCAACAGGCAACCCGGATTAGCAATGCTCCAATGTGCATACAGCTATGGTGGCACACCACTCTCCTGATGTCATGTATACCTCCAGGCCACTCCTCAGTGTTATACTTCTATGCCATGTGGCACAGCCTTACGCTGGCAAGGCATTTGTGATTCAGTATTACTTGCCTCATTTGCATGGCATTGACTACTAATTCCTAGTTACCATGCCGAACACTGTCACAGACCCTTAGCAACCCTTGTGCCTTGGTTGTGGTGTAGCATGCATACCATTGACTATTATGGCGAAATCATGATTTGTGTTACATTGCAGTTTTATGACATCTATATATATTTTCCTTGTGTTCCCGTTTGCACACACATGCACTGCAGCTGTACTTTGTGTTAGTGTAGCCATGGCATTAAATGTTATTTTTGATGTTTCGTGCATTTTTTTTATGCCATTGGCTGTATATTTAGCCATTGGCATATGTTAACTTTGTAATACGTAAGTTTGGTCCGTTTTCATGGCTCCGATGTTCTGTTTGAAAAAATGTAAACCATTTTTTTTTGGTTTACATTTCTATATGTTTACGCTATGCCTGCACCACTTCATGAAGCGCTATGTACCTTCATTTGCATGCTGCACTACTGCGCATGGGGTGATTAGCATACATGCGCTGAGAGCTGCACAGCTCTGGCGTACGCTGGTAGTGCACGTGGAATTGGATAGTACCTGAATCGCTTGGCGGCCATATTTGGCATTAGAACGCCTACGCTATGCCTGTGCCTGGCGCAAGCTACATGAATCCTGGGGTTTGTCTTGCAAAGCACTTTAAAAAAATCTTGTTTGACATTATAAGTCACTCAAATGTATGTGACTGGGTGCGTGTCTGTTTGTCGGTCTATCTAACTGTCTGTCTGCCTCTGTGTGTTACAGCATATGTTTACTTGAAACTTGCAATTGCTTTCTGACTAAGAGACATTTGCAGTTGAAACATTCATTTTGATATTACCTGCGCAACACATTAATGGCATATTTTCCTTACTCGATTAACAGACAATAGAAATTTATTCATTTTACTGTTCTTCTTACTTGCTGGCTCACTGTTAGTTCTGATTCCTGCACCATGAAGTCAGGAAATTATAGCTTTTAGTTTGATAATTTCCACTGTCAGTGCTGAATAACAACCTACTAATTTTACAATGACTTGTCAGCTCTGTTACAGATGAATTCATGCTCCAGTATGTTATTTTACCAGCAGCAAGTATCACACTTCATTTTCAAATGCAGCTATTCACTACTTTTATGATTAGGATACGTCTTACTAAACTGACAAATGTTGACAGTTTGTGAAAGCTAGCATGCATATAATTAGAAATATATAGGAAAAAACTATAGTGGCATGAACATTTATCCTTATGCTTAAGAAATTATCATGTCTTATCATAAATGAAGCTATTTAAATCTGACTTATTGGACTGATTATAGGTGTTCCATTTTGATGAGTAATAAACTTCGGCATACACACACAAGATAATTATTTGGTGGTTGTCTCTGCCTCTGCTTGTGTATCTTTGTGACAACAATAAATTGGACAGACTTTATATATAATGTCACTGCATGGTGGCATCTCAGTTTGAAAGATAATGCTTTTTTATTTTTAGATATTTCTATGGATGAGGTCATACAAAATTACTGACTATAATCTACAAAAGATTCCATTACTGGCCATTCAGATATAAACAAGAGAGATATTATAATATAGCTTTCAAAGTGGTATAGATCAAATGAGCACTTTACTGAGATAAGACACTTCACAAGTCAGTATTTTTATTTGCTTATGACTGCATTGTGATATCAATGTGCATTCATAGTACCATTTACTGTTATGTTACTGCTAATAATCTTTAAACATTTACCACTTGTCACGTCATATATGTGTGCAATAATACTTTGAAGGACTGAATATATGTCTAAACCATACTAAACTATGTCTATAAAATTAAGAAACATGATATACTAGAATATCAGAATTACCAATATGAACAAATCTTTCACTGATGTCTGATTATAATTTGCAGTATAACTTGAAGGTGCAAGTACAGAAGGAAGCTGTATCATACTAGAACTCAGACAATGGGTTAACTGCACATTGTCATCTTACTGGAGAATAAGCATTCTCCCAACACGGTGTTCATGCATAGGTAATGCACAGTTATAAAAAAACAAAACAAGCAAAACATGTAACAAGTCCATCACTTCATGGCAACATATTAAGTTGCCATGAAGCATTAATTGAAAAATGCTAAATGTAGTTGTGATGTTTAGAGAATGTATAATATTTATAATAATAATAATAATAATAATAATAATAATAATAATTATGGGTAAAGAAAAAGGACAGGCAACTAGCAATAGTAACTGTAACAGAAGTTAAAATGATTTGCCTTGATTAGTGAGAATGGAAAAAAATGCAATTTGGAGTGTGTGTGTGTGTGTGTGTGTGTGTGTGTGTGTGTGTGTGTGTGTGTGTGTGTGTGTGTGTGTCTGTGTGAGTGTGTGTCTGTGTCTGTGTGTGTGTGTGTGTGTGTGTGTGTGTGTGTGTGTGTGTGTGTGTGTGTGTGTGTGTGTGTGTGTGTGTGTGTATGTGTGTGCCAGAATAGCAGATCTGACTTGTTGTAAGAAAGGTGACTATAAAATAGTGACAGAAAATTGGCTTGATTTTCAGAGTACATCAAATCTCAGGATATCAAGTACCATCACGCCACATCAGAAGATCATGCCAAATTACTCTAATTTATTTTTCTGACTGTGCTATTACAGAACTAGGAAGGACAGCCAGATGATAGCATGTACTTCATTTTCAACAAAGTATTTACTTTCTTATTTGGCGTCTGATGGATAACAAAGTGGGTGGTCCGATTTATGTGTCTCCTTTTCAAGACCATTATCTTTGTTCAATGGTATAATGTAATATGAATGCAAAGATGCATAATAGATCAGATCATTGACAATCAAAGATGGTAGAGTACAAAGGAAAGTGAATGAAAATAAATGACTGGCAAATACAATGTAACTGTATAAACACAAAGAAAAGGGAACATCATTTGATATAGAAGAATAAGCAATAAGTCCCAGAGAGAAGTCCATCAACAATAAGTACGTGATAAAAAGTGTGTCAGGCAAAAATGTGAGACATTAGTGACTGTCCATTTAAAGTGTGATTATTTATATATTAGTGAGTGACCATTTAAAGTGTGATTACTTATATATTAGTGACTGACCATCTAAAATGTGATTACTTATATTTTAGTGACTCACCGTCTAAAGTGTGATCATTTATATATTAGTCACTGATCATCTAAAGTGTGATTACTTATACATCAGTGACTGATCATCTGAAGTGTGATTTGTTTTACATCAGCGACTGACCATCTAAGGTGTGATTACTTATACATCAGTGACTGACCACCTAAAGTGTGATTACTTATATATTAGTGACTGACCATTTAAAGTGTGATTACTTATATATTAGTGACTGACCATCTTAAATGTGATTATTTATATATTAGTGAGTGACTATCTAAAGTGTGATTACTTATATTTTAGTGACTCACTCTCTAAAGTGTGATCATTTAA
>NC_056734.1:591237305-591327305 GCF_019279795.1 Protopterus annectens | reverse complement strand
AGCTGACAATGATACCAGATGATAAATTAGTACAAATTCAGTGGACATTGAAAAGTGGAAGTAAAATCATTCTGACATGATTTATTACACAACCTGATCATCATCAAATGCTCCATAAGCTGGACATTGACTCTATGGTTCAAAGGTCATTTCTTGACCTAACCAGGGTTGGTGGTGGGACAGTGGTGTCTTGGGTGTAGGAAATTTTTCATTCTCTAATTGAATGTTGTGGCTGTTAAGAACACAAATTAAAAGTAAGACTCTGCTATGAAAGATGGATAGAGACAAAAGAAATATCATTTTCTCAGTGAATTGAAGCTGGAAAAGTCAATCAATTTAAAAATGAATGAGAAAACCAGCAGGATACAGCTCTGCTTTGTGTGGGAGGAAAGAGAACTGCTAATTATGATCCATTAGGTAATTTTATCATCAGGTACGTTTTGTAAAGATGGATATGTTGGAACATTTGGGTGACTGCAGATGTAAGTATTAAAAGAGGGACTGGAAATAGTGTTGTGTTGTATTTACCAGCTCAAGCATGATGACCCATCCTTCCTTTTTGACTTTTATGTAAAATGGTCACTTAATACTCCTAGGATTCAATGGCAAATTATCACCAATGATCTTAAAGGTCAAAGTAAACCGTGAAATGGATAGACATTAGGAAAACTGAGCCACACAAGAGTTAAATAGATGTATTATTGGAATGGTAACTGGTGGAAGACTGGACAGATGTTTGACAAATCCACAAATACACCTTCTCCAGAAAGGAACAGTCATAGTGAAGCACACTGGAGAGGCTCATAATAAGTGCAGTAGCCTGGCTGAAACCACAACTGTTTTATAGGTTAACAGAAAGTAAAATAGGCATATACAACCTTTTATGAAGCACACGAGCTGCAACCACAGAGAAGGCAATTTCATTGACCTTCAGTAATGGAATAATTTAAAATATGCCCTAATGGGATCATAATGGGTAAGGAAAGTTACTGAAGCATAAAGGAATAGGCTTTAATTCAAAAATGGTAGTATCCACTGAGACAGTTGCAGAACACGAAGATGTCAATATACAGGAGGTTGAATTAGGCGGTAGTGGACTAAAGATGAAAGTGCTGAAGAATAAAATAGCTAAACTAGAACTAATATTGAACAAAACAAAGATAAAAGGGAAGAGTTTTGGTGGGCTTGGGGCTGGAATCTGGAAAAGTCTTAACCTAGAAATTGAAAGGGATAAAAGGATATAATGAGTAGTTACAGCTGTTAGAAGTCTGAGGTGAAGTAGTGCGGAACAGATGAAGCACAGCCAAAGTAATGGAAGACTTCAATGTGGAGGTATACTATTCCAAGGTATATTATATCATCAAGGTGTAGGATATTGTAAAGATCTCAAAACTTAAGGTGAGGCCTTCTCTAACTGATAAAGAATCCTAGCTACCAAATAGGTGGCAATCCACTGAATCAGAGTCTTTCAGAGAGAAAATTTGAGACTGAGGAATTGTAGATACCCTTCATAGGTTAAAAAGGGGCAAGACTCCAGATTAGAATGGACTAGGAATGATTAATGTTTTGATCTCGGTAAACTGCAAAACAAAACCCATACTTTGTCTGACTCATTTGCTAAAGACACATCTTCTAAAGGTGGGTCTAGAAAGACTATATTCAATGAACTATTCCCCCTTTTCCTTTCTTAATGAAAATGTAATCTTGTTGGCAGGGGTCATAAACAGATAATCACCTATTTTCAAATTGGTAAAGAGGGACCAGAGAGATTTTGTGAAGGGATGCAAAGCTGACAGCAGTTGATGAAAACTGGGATAATTGTATGAGTACTTTTATGTTTCCTGCTCCATCCTACAGCCTTCCTACTCAGTGCACAATATCCATACCAGGTGTACTCTCTTCTCCATTTCTACCTAGACTTAATGTAGTAGCTTGGGCCAGTCTTGGAACCTTATGGTGTCCTTATGGTCTTGGCAGTCACAATCAGCTGTTTTTCATATACCTCAGACATACCACTACCCCACTACTCGCCTATCTCATTATAGTCTGAAGGATAGGCATGCAATGGAGGTGTGTCGGGTATTGCCTCATCTCTGCAGCAGCTCAGCCACGCCCATAACCATTTCCTCTCCTTGGATTATATTGCCCCAGTGTACTATTCCCGTTCTACCCCAGGACTGGAAGATAGTTTTTCCTACTGTTGTACTGATGCCCACTGCTTGACTGGTGTCACAGCATGCAGTATATGGATGAAATCCATGCACATCTCTCTTGCAAGCAGAATATCTGCATGCTGTTAGAGGTAGAGTGGCAGGCCATCATTTTGATAGGTGCACAGTCAGCTGCCAAGCATATTTCAGTGGGCTAAGTTTACATAAGAAAATCTCTGAGAGGCCCCTGAATGACAGTCATACCATGATTAGCATTAGCACAAATGATATGGATAACATATGGGTCTGATCTATAGTGGGAGACTAGATGACTGACAACACCAGGGCCAAAAAAGAATGCAAAAAAGGAAACTAGAGAGTAGGATGCAATCCAGTAATGAAAATGGAAAAGCCCCGGGGCTCAATGACAATATTAATATTGGCAGTGTCTTAAAATTAAGAGCTGCCAGATTATGAATTGTAATCATTTTGATTGTTTTTTGGGTGTATAAAATACATAGAATATGTATATATTCACATGCATTTATTTGCACAGTTGTGACTATGAATAGTTTAGTATTTATTTAATTGATTTTTATTGTTTTTAACAACAAAAGTATAAGGTTTTGTTTGTATGATTTTTTTAAAAAATAGGGGTGTATGTATTTAATTCTTTGGCAGGAAGGGCTGTCACATGTTGCAATTATGCTATTTAAGGTGATTGAATACAAAGGTATGACTTCTGAGGAAGCCTGGTATTTGGACTGGGTGAAAGCGCTTAACTCTGCTGTGTTCACATTGTGTTTTATGCTTTGGAGGCGAAGCCTTATTAAACAAGTGTTTTATCTACCGAGTGGAGATCATTTGTGGATCCTTATCCTGTGGTCAAGTGTTTTCTTGGTTTGGGAAACTAGATGACTGACAACACCAGTGCCAAAAAAGAATGCAAAAAAGGAAACTAGAGAGTAGGATGCAATCCAGTAATGAGGCAGTTTTCTAAGAGAAGAAATGTGAGTTGGCATTAATCCTGTGATCTATGTCCTTCACTTTGTTTCTGAAAGAATATACAGAATTAAATAGCAGATTTTTTTAAAGATAATTTGTAACATTTGGGGAGTGGTATATGTTGGCTCCTAGATGCAATTCATTGGCACATGAGATATACCATTGTCATTCTACTAGTTTAATTCTGAGTGATCCATGTATGCATGTAGAGTTGTCTGAGATTTTTAAATGGACATACAAACAAAAACTGGAAATCGGTACATTTATTCTGATTCAAGACTGCCTTGTGCTTTGCATTTGATTTAAATTTGCTGTCTCATTTGTTTATACAACTAAACTTCAACACATACATGTTCAGTGCGCAAAAGTGTGGTGAGTTTGCCATAAGTGTTGGGTCTGGCATAGTGATTAAGGTTTTTCACCTCATAGACACAAAGTATAGGGTTTGATTCTGACCTTAGGTTATGGGCTGGACTTAAAATATTTTTTTTTCTGGGAAATTAGCCTAGTATTTACCTGCGAACACGTATATTCAAGTATGACACAAAATAGTGTATATGGAATCTCACTTCTGCACTATTATCATATTCATTTCTTGTATCTATTTTGTCTAGGCCCTTGGTGACATTCCCCATGCAAGTATTCACAACAAGCTCATGCATCATTAATTTTCTATGCTACCTACTGGACAGCAAACTGTTTTACTGATAGAACAATTACAGTTAAGGTTAGTGTATTTCTTCCATTACAAAAATGTTGCAAGTATTGTCCTACAGGGCTCAGTTCTAGAGTCCTGCTTCTTCAGCATCAACTACTTAATGTAAAAGCAGGCATCAAAGGACTATGGCATGACAAGTTTGCTGATAACTATAAATTGGGTGCTGTTATGAACTCCCTACTGGTATACCTCATTAAATCCAAGTGACACCTCCAGGGGAATCTGCAGTTAACATTTACTGATGCCTCTAGGTGTCAAATATTGATTATTTATATTTATATCAGTAATTCCAAAACCATGCTATATGCAAGGGTTTTAAAAGGCTTCCCCCCAGATTCACGAAAGCTTGCACGGAGTGCAAGATGAGTGTAGGAGCTCACACAGTCAATATGTCTGCTGTGCGATCCAGGAACAGCCGGCAGGTGCGTGCACGAGAGGTGCTAAAGCTAGTCTTACACAGACTGGTCATGGTATGCAAATGACCTCATTTGCTGGTGAAAGCCATGCAAATGAGGTAAATTTGTGATCCAGCAAACACTAACCTGTCCGTGGAAGATTAGTGTTACCCGCAAAAATGTACTCCGTTGGTAGCGGAGTACATATCTGCAAAAAGCTAAATGGAGCTATGACAGCTCCAAATAAAGGATGCATACAGTTGAGGAAGCATACCAATGGCCAAATATGAGGCCATTGGCATTGCAAAATGTTTAAAACCATAAAAAATGTAACTTTTTTCCCCCAATCTCCGATGTTTAAGCGTAGCGCAGCACTGAGCAAACGTGCAGTACTTTAAAAAACAATAAAATAATTAAAAAAAAAACAAAAATAGATATTTACACTAAAAAGCTTATTCTGCCATGCAAGTGAATGGCAGTCTGAAGACAACATGGCTACTGACTAGTGGTTGCTAAGGGGGGAATCTCAGTGTTTGAGATGTAACCATGCATTACTAGGCAATCCTATGCAAATGAGGATAAGGATAGTGAATTCCAATTTTTCCCAGCATGTGAGGCATGTTAGATTAGGAGTAGGTGAGTAGAACACTAGAATATAGATGACATCATGAGGGGTGTGTCAGACAGGCTGTAAGCTAACTGGAGCAGAGTGGCTCGTGTTTGCCCTGAGTTGCTCAGGATTGCAAAGAGATGTGTCTACAGTTGTGCTATTTGAAAACCTCAAACCCAAAATGCACACTGTTAAAAGATAGGAAACTCCTTGCAAACATGCACACAGTGTGTGCACATGTGTGCATGCGTGTGCGGGCATTTGTGCTCTTTTGTACGGCGCTGCCCTGGGTGGAAACAGAAAAGCAAAAGGAAGGAAAAGAAGTAATAGGAAGTTAACCAAGGAGAACTAGCAGAGCTGACAGGTGAAATATATCAGAATCAGCCAATTACACAGGCAGCAGACTAGCCCAGCCAAGCACTTTAAACTCTGCAACACCATTCCCCCCTGTTTTTTCTCAAGAACTCTCCACACTGCAGTATACAAAGAGGGAAAGCTTAAAAAGCTTAAGTCAGACAAAATGTTAGGGGCTGCTTTTGCTATCATAAACCAACATGTGCAAGGTGCTGATGGTGGTGATGTTGTGAATGCTGCTGAGCAACCCACAGTGAAGAGACAGAGAAGAGTGTACAGACCCAGGGTAACCTACCAGGGGCTACATGAGTTGGAGATAGTGGAGCGCTATAGGGTGGACAGGGACCTCCTACAGCAAATTGTTGAGCTGTGCCGGCCACGCCTCACACACAGAACCAACAGAGGAGAACCCATCCCAGTCGATAGCAAAGTATGTGTTGGCTTAATAATACTAGCTACAGGTACCTTCCAAAGACTAACCGGTGATATGATAGGGATTTCACAGGCATCGCCATCCAGGGTACTCCACCAGTTCCTGGATGCCATGTCAGCACGTCAGTGATTACGTATATTTCCCCAACACCCGTGAGGCATTGGCCAGCAATATGCGTCTTTTCCACCAAATAGCAGAATGCCCTGAGGTAGTGGGTGCAATAGACTGCATACACATACGCATCAAAGCACCACCTGGTGAGCAGGGTAGGGTCTACATCAACCGCAAGGGCTTCCCCTCCATCAACTGCCAGGCCGTGTGCGATGCCCAGGGCATAATAATGAATGTGTGTGCTGGCTGCCCTGGAAGCTATCACAATTCTCACATCTGGCATCTGATGCAGCTGTACCAGAGATCTGCCAGTGGGGACATTCCTGATGGTCACCTAGTGGGGGATGCTGGATACGCACTGTAGCCGTGGATGATGATACCCATCAGAAATGCACACACACCTGAACAAGAACTCCATAATGAGGCATACACACACAAACAAGAAACATAATTGAGCGTGTGTTTGGGATGCTCAAGTCATGGTTCCAGTGCCTGGACACATCTGGCGGAGCCTTGCGGTACTCACCAACTACATGTACCCAAATTGGTATGGTATGTGCCATGCTACACAATATGATCCTGCAAAAACAGCTGAAGCAGGAACAGCATGGGGCAGGGCCAAACAGCCCCCCACCATTGCCAAGGCCTACACAGGACTCGGAGGAGGAACAACCTGAGCCAGCCCCAGTAGGCAGAAGGAGGCGTGCCCAGTATGCCCTGGCCTTGACAAAGAGGCAATGCATAGCACATACACTGACTCAGTAGGAACCCTGGAAATGACACCTCTCTCTGACTCGCACATACAGTAAAAGGGATGCCTAACTTGACAATACCTGTTTTCAAACATGTACAGGGTGTGTACTATGTGCATCCAACATAGGCAGCCCTGCAGCACCACCCTCAATACTGGCACAGACACAACTTAAGTCACTTACACATACCAGTTGGGGGGGTCACATACCTAACAGTCACAGCCAGCAGGACAGTTGTAGACAAATGCAAACACAAACAAATGCTGTATCATGCCCTCTGAAGAGGCCTATGGGTAACCTCCCCCCTGGCCTATGCAGACAGATAACAGCAGGCCAGGCAGTGTGATGTGGGTTGGGTAGGCTATGAAGTTACAAAGTAATTTGCGTGTAATTGGAAGCTAAGGTCTGTAGTACAGTGGTATGCCTCAAGCCAGTACAATAGGCAACAGTAGAGACTGAAATGGAGTACCTGACATAGTAGTGCAGGCCTAGCAAATGTATATAAGTGTCAGGTGTACCCCTCATCCTATGTACACCCACAGTAACAATCAGCTGTGCCCCCCGGGTAGAAATGTAGAAATAATAGCTGTCCCCCCTGTATGTAGAAATGTTGATAAGTCTATGCAAATTGACTCATGGAAGCCCTGCAGGCACAGCGTGCTTCCTGTCGATGTACAACACAAAGGTGAGCCCTGAAGTAAAAACCAACTTGATTTTTTACACACATATATCATATATGCCCATAGTGGGCATGCTCACACACTTGAACAAATTTAGCAAATGTCAGTCAACACATACTGAATGGTCATACTGAGCATGCTCACACACTTAGGCCATGTCTGAGTACAGCAGTGGGCCACACATATCTGACAGTTGTTCTTACTCCAGACACATGTCACTATTCACCAATCCTGCCTTGCGCACACAGTGATATGAAAACAGACCCATATAATATATTGGACCCCTGTCATAATCAAACTATGTAATACAAGTACTTAAGTTGTTCAAAGAAAGTTAAAATCCAAAGAAGATCAATAAATCTCTGATCAGTATCATCAAGAAACAATGAGCACTCCTAACATTATCCAAGCCAAGCTCTGCCAAAATTATTGCCAAAGATTCCATACAGAACCATGAAGCTTTCTTTAGCTATGTCATAAATATCAATGCAAACTCATATATGTCCTGAGGCAGTGCAAAGTATAAATGAATATATGTACATGACTGACATTGCCAACATCTTGTCAGACAGGTTCATACATATTTACCTCCCTCTCACTGACAAAAGGGCCCATTACCATACCTGTAGATTGTGAAAACCCAGAAATCACATATACAATGGTTAAACAGCTCTATCCAAACCTAAAAACATGGCATCTATGGGATGACATGGTATCCCTGGCTGTGTCATATGTGAACTCCAAAACAAACAGATCCTGCACCTGAACAGTCTGTTGAGACTCACCCTCTGTACAGGATATGAAACTGTTGACTGGGTTACAGCAACGTTTGGCACACTCCACAAGTGTTGGTGCACAACAGACCATGGGAACTATTGTCTTATAAGCCTAATAAGCCTGATCTGCAAGGCCATGGAGTCCATCATTATGGAACTTATAAACAGAGTTATTGGGAGCCTACAAACACCCACCCCTACCCATTTTGGTTTGGTCAAGGGCGAATCATGGTCCCTAAACCTGCTAGACAGTTTTCAAGCTAGTTACCCAGGACATGCATCAATGAAATGGGCTTCACATGGCCTACATAAACCTTGAAAAGCCCTTTACCAACATCCCACACACATGTCATATCCACAAAATCAACAACCTGTGCATAAACACGTATGTCATCTGATGGATTGCCAACTGGGGCACAGATAGATCCCACAAGGTAAGATTTGTGGTCTCCCTGCTGGACTGTAAGCTTGTAACAACTGCTGCCCCCCCATGGCTCAGTCCTGGGACCCCTTCTGTCTGGTGTATACTTTTCAGAAGTACAGTCAAACACACGAGGGCTATGGTTAGCAAAGTTTGTGGATGACTGTAAAAAGGTTGTCATAATTGATGTTTGGGACAACAGAAACATCCTTAAAAAGGGTCTCAGTCAGACAGATGTGGAGTCAAAATTATGGCCTTGAGCTACAGTCATACAAATACCACATAGGTGCCATCACCCTAAATATGGAGGTAATAATAAGAGATCTAAGGACACATGTGGATAGTCATCTCTACTTTTAGAAACACATTCACAAAGTGGTTAGGAAATCATGCTATGTGTCCCCACAAATTGCCAAAGTCTTTGCATGTAGGTCAAAGGAGGTTCCCTCTACTCATCAGTCATCAGACCAATCAGAGAGTACCACAACACACTTGCGATGAATCTGACTAGGCACCTTCAGCAGCTGGAAAGACCACTGAAGTACCTCAACAAGAGGATTACTGGCCACAAACAGTTGCCCCATGCAACAAGACTGAAGTAACTCAATCTGTACTCTGTTGCATACCATTTACTCAGGCGACCTCTGCCCAACATATAGGTCCATGTCCAATGCAGAACTGATGTATATGCTCTATCTGAAGTAAACCCAAGCTCACTGTGCCACATGCTCTAGGGATATAATCATCACAACAATAAACAGAACATGTTGGAGGGATACATTACTAATTCATAGACTTCCCTTGCTTTGGAACAGGCTCCCAACCTACATTAAGCTGAGTCCCTCACTGACACTCTTCCAGAAGAGCCTTGATGAGTGTATGTGAAACTGAACTGTCACACCATGGATCACTTCATCAGCTCTACTACACAGAGGAATAGGTAACTAACCCCAGGTGTGGTGATACCTGCACACTCTGGCCATACTAATATATGCCTTCAGGCAGATAGCCTATTACCTACCTATGTACCTATATATGTAGGGGGAACATAGTATAATAAGCCATAGATGGATAGGCAGAGATGTGTGTTAGAGGGTGACCATGACAAGGAGCCATCCAGGACTATCCCACCCAGCACACATCCCAATGGCACAAAAGACATGAGGTGCACATCTCACCCTCTGTACATAATAGCCACCAGTATCTGTAAGCATTACAGTGTATGTGGTGCATGTGCCTGCTGTACAACATGACAGTACAATGAAGTACACATCTACTATCTGTAGACATGTACCTGTCACATAGGTTCATAGGTATGTAGTAGACTATCTTCATGAAGGCATATATTAGCCTAGGCAAGTTGTGCAGCTTTCACCATCCCATTGGTTAGTCTCCTAAGCCCTAGTTCTAATAGTTAGTGCCCTAAGCCCCTTTCTAGTGGTGCTGCTGATGTGATCCCTGGCGTGAATTGTCTGTTTCCCATCCACTCATCAAGGTTCCTATTGAAGAGTTTCAGCGAGGGGCTCTGTCTTATGTACATTGGGACTCTGTTCCACAGTGAGGCAAGTCTCTGGGATGGTACTCTATCCCACCAGCATGTTGTATTCATTGTTGTGATGAGGTTCATATCCCTGGAGTGTGTAGTGTGACTCAATTTTGTTTTCCTTAGATGGAGCATGTTCAACAGTTATGTTTAGAACATGGATCTGTATACTAGACAGAGTTTGCCTCTGAGTAGGTGGTATGCAACAGAGAACAGATTTAGTTTTTCCACTTGTGTTGCATAACACAACTGTTTCAGGCCAGTAATCCTCTTGGTGAGGTACCTCTGTGGTCTCTCCAGCTGCTGGATATGCCTAGTTTAGTATATCCAAAATGGTGCATTGTACTCAATGATGGGTCTGATGACTTAAGAGTAGAGGGCCACCACTACCTCTTTTGATCTTGATGCAAACCCTTTGTTGAGTAGGTGGGCCATATAGGATTTCCTAACCACTTTGGCAACATGGTTGTCAAAGGAAAGATGACTATCTACTTGTGTCCCCAGATCCCTTATTACCTCATCAGTTTTTAGGGGGTAACACCTATGTGGTAGTTGTGGGTACTTTGTTTTCCCCAAAGGGGATTACTATGCATTCTTTTGCATTGAGCTTGAGGCCATGATTCTGACACCCTACATCTGTCTCATAGAGTCCCTTCTGGAGAATAGTTGTGTCATCCGGTGAATCTATTATGGCACACACTTTACAGTTCCCAGCAAACTTAGTCAACCACAACCCTCCTGTGTTGGCATGTACTTCTGAGAAGTATATACCAAACAGTAGGGGACCCAGGACTGAACCCTGGGGGACACCAGTTGTTACCGGTTTAGAGTCTGATATGTAGCCAGCAACTCTTACTCTGTGGGATCTATCTGTGAGCCAGTTTGCAATCCATCTTGTGATGTATGGATTTATGCCCAGGTTGGTGAGTTCATCTATGATACCTGACTGGGGAATGGTGTAAAAGGCCTTAGCGAGGTATAGGTAGGTTGTGTGGAGTTCATTGCAATCATCTGTAGCCTGGGTAACTGTCTCACAGAAATCCACCCAGTTCAGGAGGCATGATCTGCCCTTAATGAAGCCAAACAGGGTGTGCTCAACTGTGTGAAGGCTCCCAATGTCTTTATTGTTGAGTTCCATTATGATTGGCTCCATTGCCTTGCAGATCCGACTCGTCAGGCTCATAGAGCGGGAATGCCAAGGGTCTGTTGTGGCCCCATCCCTGTGGAGTGGGAAGAACGTTGCTGTGCAACATTCTATGAGTACATATCCTGTAGAGAGGATGTAGAGAGAGGTGTAGGTATCCTTGACGAATATGGATACATCCCCACCCTATGTGCTATGATCCAGGTTCTGATGCTGGAAGGTATGGAATGAGCAGTATCCTGGTAGTGCTGGTGTGCCCCCTGGAGCCTTGAACTAGGTTTCTGTTACTGCACAGATATCAATATTCTCCATACTGAGGAGTGCCTTGAGTGTGTGCATTTGGAGCCTGAGACTTCTGGCAATGAGTAGCATTTAGCTCACTTTGTGGTTATTTGTGTTGGTTACGGGGGTTGGTTTGTCCTTTGAGCCTTGTCTAAAAAAGGTAACATGGGGACAGCAAGAGCCTTGGCCAGTATTCAGAAGCATAGGGGTGATAAGTGCAAACCATCTCTAGTGAAGCAGTGAGGCTTGTCTATCATGTCATCCCAGGCAGACAGAGACTGGATCCCCTTTGAATGACACCAGAAGCTCAGCCAATTGTTGAAGTTTATCATCTTTCTGTTATATTGTAGTATCATGTAGGTGAAGGTAAGATGCTACTCAAGGTCAGGGTCATACCAGCCTGGGCTACATGATCATAGAGCTACTATATATCTCTTGTCATGTTGTCCTGGGAGGTATGTCTCAGATCATTCACACTAACATGTACAAAGACCGCGTCATATATGTACCTGTTCTGGAGTGATGTAAGTACTTGTGTTATGTGGTGGATCATAGCACCTGACAGACAACTGACAGTAACCTTCCCCTTGTCTGGCCTAGTGAGTGGAACATCTGTGTGCCTGACTATGGAGTCACCTATTACTAGTGTGTTGGGTATGTTGCTTTGCCTCAGGGCCTGTTGTGAGGCACACTGCTTTGGTGTATTATGTGTTTTCTGGCGTGTGCTTGGAGGTGCATGTTACTTGCTTGTCTGCTTAGGTGGACACTTTCTCTTTTTCAGATTATGAGTATGGTAATGTGTATTTATGTGTGTGTTTTGCTGGTGCTTATATTGTAGGTCTATGTGAGACTGTTGGTGTTGTGTTTGTATGACCCTACTCCTCTTGACTGTATTGTCCAGTATTGGGTTGACAAAGCTTAGCCACCAGTTTGACCCTGTGTGTGCCAGCATGTGGTGCATCAACCCATATATGATATGGTTATGGCCTATGCATACAATACACTCACAACACACCTAGTATGATAAGCCTGCTGAGATTAGCAAATGTGAAAAACCCCTTTGGGCAAACTGTCAGCGAGTAATGTCTGTATTGCATCCTGTAACTGCATATTGCTTGCTGAAGTGTAAAAAAGTACTTAGTTTGGATTAAGAACCCCGCACTTGCCAACTGTGTATGTGTGTGTCTGTCTCTCCCTGGGGAGAGAGCAACCTTTTTGGAGACTACTCACACCCCTTAAAAGTGATATATTCATCTTTGTCATGACTGAAGATGTCATCATCCTACAAATATACCTGTGGGAAGGTAACATCCCAATAATGTTTCCAGCGTGTTGTGTAAGTGCATCCTGCTGTAGTATTGTGATGTAGTTAGGTAGGAGTTTGAATCTTGCACTTGCCAACTGTGTGTTTATGTATTTCCCTGGGGAGAGAGCAACCTTTTTGGAGACTACTCACATGCCTTAAAAGTGATATACTCATCTTTGTCAAGTCTGATGATGTCACCATCCTACAAATATACCTGTGGGAAAATACAATCCCAGCAATGTGTATAGTGTGTTATGTAAATGCGTACTACTATAGTATCATGATGTAGTTAGGTAGGAGTTTGAGTCCTCTACTTGTCAACTATTTGTGTATGTGTGTGTCTGTCTCTCCCTGGGAAGAGAGCAACCTTTTTGGAGACTACTCACACCCCTTAAAAGTGATATACTCATCTTTGTCAAGTCTGATGATGTCACCATCCTACAAATATACCTGTAGGAAGGTAAAACCCCAGTAATGTGAATAGTGCATTGTGTAAATGCATACTGTTGTAGTATCATGATGTAGCTAAGTAGGAGTTTGAATCCTGCTCTTGCTAGCTGTATGTGTGTGTCTGTTTCTCCCTGGGAAGAGAGCAACCTTTCTGGAGACTACTCACACCCGTTAAAGGTGATATACTCATCTTTGTCAAGTCTGATAATGTCACCATCCTACAAATACACCTGTGGGAAGTTGAAATCCCAGTAATGTGTGTAGCGTGTTGTGTAAATGTGTACTGCTGTAGTGTCATGATGTAGTTATAGATAGGGGTTTAAATCCTACACTTGCTGACTGTGTGCACGTGTTCCAGTTGTGTCCAGGTGTATGACACCATTGGTCAATGTGGAGTGGGTTTTGATTTTTCTAGTGTATTACATATCACAATGACAACTGTTTGTGCATAACACATGTAAGGTAGCTGTGGGGCAAAGCCATATACATACATGTGACCTCAATTTTTTCATAGATGGGTACTATGCTTTCTCCATGAAAGCATCTGTTAGCCTTGCCAGAGCATGTTAGTGCTTTCCAGACTTTAGGTTACTTCTGTATGATTGTGACAAGCTTAGCCACTGCAGTGATCCCTGTCCTATGTCTTTTGTTTCACATCCACTCATCACGGTTTCTATTGAAGAGTGTGAGTGAGGGTTTATGCTTGAGGTATATTTGAATCCTGTTCCATAGCAAGCAAAGTCTGGCAAAGATGACTAATCATTATAGGTTCATAGTTTCATAGGTTCATAGGTAGGTACTAGGCTATTGGCCCTAGGGCCTATACAAGCCTAGCCAAAAATGTACCTTGGCTTTCGCCACCCAAGAAAATTATTTTCTTGTGCCCCTGTCAAGCAGAACCACAGAAGTGATCCCCAGGGTGAATTTCCTATTACCCATCCAATCATCAAGATTTTTCTTGAAGAGTGCTAATGAGGAGCTCTGTTTGACACAGATAGGTAGTCTGTTCCAGAGTATGGGAAGTCCCTGGGACAGGAATCTATCCCTCCAGCATGTTCTGTTTATTGTGGTGACAAGGTTTAGGTCCCTAGAGCGTGTAGCTTGGAGGGATTGGGATTTCTTTAAGTGGAGCATGTCCAACAGTTCTGGGTTTGACATAGCTTTTTATGTTAGGCAGAGATCGCCTCTGAATAGGCGATATGCGAGTAAAGCTGGAGTTTTTTGAGACGGTCTGTGTAAGGCATCTGTTTGAGGCCAGTAATCCTCTTTGTGAGGTATTTTTGCAGCCTTTCCAGTTGTTGTAGATGTCTTGTGAGGTACATACCAAAAGGGGCATTGTACTCTATAATGGGTCTAATGAGTGATGAGTAGAGGGGAACAATGATCTCTTTTTTTCAGGATGAGAAACCTTTTGTGATGAGGTGTGCCACGTAGAAGGATTTCCTGACCACTTTGGTGATGTGATTATCAAAGGAGAGACTACTGTCCACCTGTCTCCCAAGGTCTCTTATCACACATTCGGTGTTAAGTAGACTACCGCCTATGTGGTAGTTCATGGGTACAGAATTTTTACCAAAGGGGATGACAATGCACTTTTTGGCATTGAGCTTGAGACCATGTCTTTGACACGAGGCATCTGTCTCAGTGAGGCCCTTTTGTAGGTTGTCCACATCGTTAGGAGTTTCAATTATGGCTCCTAGTTTGCAGTCCTCTGTGAATTTAGTTAGCCAAAAACCTTCTGTGTTAGCCTGTACTTCAGAGAAGTAGATACCAAACAGGAGAGGACCCAGGACTGAACCCTGCGGTACTCCACTTGTCACTGGTCTGAAGTCTGATTTGGAGTCTGCTACTTTCACAGTGTGGGTTCTTTCAGTAAGCCAGTTGGCAACCCATCTTGTGACATATGGATTTATACCTAGTTTAGTGAGTTTATCTATAATTCCAGAGTGGGGATGGTGTTGAACGCCTTGGCGAGATATAGATAGGCTGTGTGAACCACCTTACCCTCATCTATGGCTTTGGTGACTACTTCAAAGAAGTCTATCAGGTTTAGGAGACATGGTCTGCCTTTTACAAATCCAAACTGTGTGGGGTCCAGGGTTTGGAGATCTCCAATGTCTTTCTTTATTAGTTCCATGATGATACGTTCCATGGCCTTGCAGACGAGGCTCGTCAGGCTAATGCGGGGGGGGGGGTAGTTCCCACGGTCTGTTGTGGCCCCCCCTTTGTGGAGTGGGATAACTGTCACGGTGCGCCATTCAATGGACATAAAGCCTGAGGTGAGGCTATGATTGAACATGGTACCTGGGTGGGGTGCCAGTTCATTCTGTAGTTCATGTAGAAGGCAGCCTGGGATGTTGTCAGGTCCCATGGATGCTGTGTTCTTGGCTTTGGAGAGTGAAGTTTTTACCTGTGCAGCCGTGATTACAGGAACTTTGCATTCTTCCAGTATAAAGATGGGCCCTTTAGGGGGTGAGAGGGGGGTAAAGTTAGCACTGAACCTATCTGCCAGGATGTTGGCAATATCAGTTGGTTCTGTATATTTAGTGTCATTGTGCTGTAACTCAGAGCAGATCTGAGTGTTGACATTGAGATTTTTAACATAGCTATAGAATGCTTTGTGGTTGTCTTTAGAATCAGTGGCAATTTTGTTTTCATAACTAGCTTTGGAGGATTTTATGAGGGATCTCAGCTTCTTACTGAGGCTGACCAGGGAGTTCCTCCAGTCATGGATTTTACTCTTTTTTTGCAACAGTTTCTTTTTTCTGTTTAGAGTTTGTTTATGGCAGAAGACCACCAGATTGGCTTCTTTTTTTGGAGGATAGCATCTTGGTTCTGTTAGGGTTAGCAAGATCCATGCACTCGTGTAAGTGCTTATAAAGTGCATTTGTGTAGGATTCAGCAGTCGTACTTCTATTGTCCATCTGCATGGGTGTCATGAAGTTTGCCACTTCTGTCTTAAGAAGTGTGAAGTTGGCTTTGGAGAAATTTTTTACGGTTGTTTTCCTAATGGGGGGTGGGAGTGGGATGTGGATGTCTAGGGTGATTAGCTTGTGGTCGGATCTGACCAACGAGGAGCTGACCTCTGGTGTGGAACACCGGTCACCCATGTTGGTGATGATCAGGTCTAGGATATTGCTGCCTCTGGTGGGGGTGTGGATAAGTTGATCCAAAGCACTGGAATTGATGATTTCCAGAAAACATTGAGCAAAAGAGTTGGTACATGAGTAGTTTTCCCAGTTAATGGTAGGGTAGTTGAAATCACCCGTTATTAGAGTGCTGTGTTGTACCTTAACATTTTCCAGTGTATCAAGAAAAGAGGAGTGGGAATCCTGGGGCATGGTGGGGGGGTCTGTAGCAAGCTACAACCTGGATTGTGGTTTTGCCCAGAGTTAGTTGAACTTGGATAATCTTGGATGCATTATGCTGAGCAACTAGCCTGGAGGTGTGGATATCCTTAATGAATATGGACACACCTCCACCTTTAGTGTTTCGGTCTGGGTTTGGTGGCCGAAAGGTGTGGTATGAATTATAGCCTGGTAATGCAGGGGTGCTGTCTGGAGCTTTGAACCAGGTCTCTGTCACTGCGCAGATGTCAATGTTCTCCATTTTAAGGTGTGCAACAACCTCTGTTGATCTGCATGCAAACCCTTTATTGCTTATATGCTTCACAGAGGGATTTCCAAAACCCTATGGTAATGTGATTATCAAAGGAGAGATGACTAAACACATGGTTCTATGTGCACATTAGTACCTGTTCCACATTTTGGGGGCTACTACCTATGTGGTACTCTGGGGATACTTTGTTTTCTAAAAGTGGATAACTATGCCTTCTTTGGCTTATAGCTTTACAGCATGATTTTGACACCAGGTATCTGTCTCTATGATACCCTTTTGGAGGATGTGTGTGTTATCTGGAGAATAAAGTATAGCCCACAGTATGCATTTTCATGAAACGTGGGCAGACATATCCCTACTGTGTTTGCCTGTACCTAAGAAAACTATATGACAAACAGGAGTGGTCCCAGGGCTGAGTGCAGGTGAATACCACTTGTTACTGGCATAGAATTGTACATGGAGGCTGCAAATGTTACTGTGTGTCCTACATCTGTGCGTCAGTTGTCAATACATCATCTAACAGCCATTTATGGACAGTCTGTTGAGTTTATGTGTAATACCAGAATGTGGGATGGGTATGAATTGCTCGTGAGCTATAGCTTGGCTGTGTGGACCTCCCCTCCCTCACCTATAGCCTTGTTAACTGGCTTGAAGTCTACTAGGTGTAGGAGCCATGATCTGGCCTTTAGAGAACCTAAGTGGGTATGGTGCAGTGTTTGCAGGTTCATAATGTCTCTGTTAATGAGTTCCATTCTGCTGTGCTCCATAGCCTTCCAGATAACATTTGTCTGGCTTATAGGGCGAGAGTTTCCAGGATCTGTTGTAGGTCTTCCCTTAATCAATTTATGTTAACATTTGCACTGGGTGTGACGGGTGTGGACAGGATTATGAATAAGTATATTAGAGGGTCATCCCAGGTTTGAAGGTTAGTAGACCAAGCCAGATAGGCAGGATTATGTTGGTTTGTACATGTGCTGAGGAGGGATGCAGAGTATATTGTGAAATAGATGCTAAGGATGAAGCTGCCAGGTAACAGGAAAAGAGGAATGCCTAAGATGAGGTTTATGGATGTGGTGAGAGAGGACATGCAGGTGGATGGTGTGACAGCACAAGATGCAGAGGGCAGGAAGAAATGGAAACAGATGATCTACTGTGGTGACCCCTAATGGGAGCATCCAAAAGGAGAAGAAGACATTGTAGCTCAACCCTTGTGGGCTGTGAACACCATTACTGTGCATCATTCCACAAGTATGTAACCTGTATAGAGGCTGCATCTGAACAGAGTGTTTAGGTGAGTGGTTACTTCATATGTCAGCTTGTGTATGGCACAGCCAGGGACACTGTCCAGTACCATTGCCACTGTGGTCTTGGACTTTGGTCAAGAGATGTTTTAACAAGAGTGTCTGTGAATCATCAGGCTTTACATTCCTCAGGTCTGGAAATGTGGCCCTTGTGTAATGACAGGGTGGTGAAATCTGAATTCAAACTGACAAGACATTGGTAATATCATTCAGATAAGTGTACTTTGTGACCATTTACATTAACTTTGACCCAATATGAGATTTCCCCCCTAGATTATAGACAACACTAAAGAAAGCTTTAATGTTGTCTTTGGAATCCTTGCCAATTTGTATTTTGAAGCTTGCCTTGTATGATTAATGAAGGCTTGTATTTTCCCAATGATACCGACCAGAGAGGTTTTCCCTGCTTGGTATGTAACTCTGTTTTGGTACAACTTCACACCTTCTATTATATATTTAGTTCATGGCAGTGGTCCATGAGACTAATAAACATTTACTGTATAAGTGAGTATTTCTTGTGTTTGTGATAGCACGGTCCATGCAACCCTGTAGGTGAACAGTGGGAATTACTAAAGGATTATGCATCTGGGACAGTGTTAACCTTAGTAATGCAAACCAATGACAGATAGCAACAACAGCATCACCTACAGCACAGTGTCAACCTGTGTCATACACACACATGCGTACTCAAGTTCCAAAATGTGTGTAATACAAAGTATACCGACCACCAATAGAAACTATGGAGTGTTAACACTGACCAATACAGGGATATCACCCTGCCCATGTGTCCAATATGCATGTACATGCAGACAATGCACCTCCACCATGTTCACAAATGGACACATGTAAACCTGTGTTGCACACACCCCACACTTACTGTCCACTGTATAATGCATGCTGACACAACTACACACATCAGCCAAGTGGCACATGGGCAAACAAAACACAATTGGAATAAACACTGGTGAAAACAATACAGCATTGCTAATTACAGCTTTAATGCATCATGCCTGCTCAGCTACACCTTCAAGGATATCATTACACTTTACTGCTGACAACATGCTACACATCCAACCATTGCTATACTTTATTAAAGTCACCCTGTGCATCAGCACCATGTTAGCCTGTTCCTGCATCAATGCTACAGATGACAGTAGGTGGCACAGGTTTCATCATATGCACAGGGTGTGTTGTTGGTTTGCCAGAGGCCTACACTGAGCCATACAATCAACATGTGTGTGTGAGTGTGTGTGTGAGGTCTATGAGTACTGTTATGGGCCAATGTTGATGTAATGTGTGCGGGTATGTGTTTGTCCTAGGTTTCTGGTTTATGTGTGTGTGTCTGCATGCACACAGTTCCACCATGTGGCTGCCATATATGGGGATTTGTGTGACAGCTTCAGACTGTACCTGGCAGGCTTTACAGATCACCATCTCTGGCCATGGATATGGAACCTGTGCCTGGCAGGGGTGCTACAGACAGTATCAAGTACTACTCCAGATTGGGTACTATCCTCAGAGGCTGACAAATGTCCACTGGATCCAGGTCCCTGCTGGGACTGGCCAGAGCCACGTGCACGTGGTCTGCTAGGACGGTCTATGGACAGCCCCCCAACATTGTTGGGGCTGGTACTGGCACTATGGGAGCGGCTGTGACTTGCTGGACATCCATGGCAACCACCAGCTGGTGATGTTGCTGGCATACATCCACGTCGACGTCTCAACCATCCCGCACTGTCCTGACACATGGACATGACACTGTGGGGGACATCTAATGTCTCACCCCAACGTCTATCAATGACCTCAGTGTAGTTACATATGGCACCTGCTAGGTCATGGATACTGTCATTTACAGAGGTGTAATGAGCCCTCTGTGCCTTTAGCCCCTGTCTGGTATACCGCTCCATTCATGGCTGTGCCTCCATGACAGCCTGGAACATGCGTGTGTTAGAAAGAGGTGTGGCACATCTGCCAGGGGCATGTTGACCAGCAGTACTCTGACAAGAATCCCTGAGCATCTGCCTATGTGGTACCATTCCAGACATCTGGCTATGGCTGCTGTGTCCTGATACATGTGCCATAGATACCACACTGTCCTGGCCAGTGCCAACCATACACTGTCCCTCAGCTAAGGGCAATGGTGATGATGGATGTACAGGCAGTGTGACTGTGTGCATGGATGGGGTGGAGACTTGTGTACTGTCAATTGGTGGCCCAGCAACAGACCCTGACAAACCTGCCTGTGCCTCAACACACCTATCCTCATGATCACTGTCTGTCTCAGTGATATCAGGTTCCCTGCTTTACTGAACCAGCCCCACCTCACCACCTGTGAGAGGAAAACAGGAAACACACTTTAAGACCTGAACATGACTTCAGACCACATGCACACAGACAAAACTACACTCCTCCCGAAAGCAGACACACACAACAACACCAATCACAGAACATACACAATGGCAGGTGATGGTGGAGTACAGTATCATAAGCAAAGCAGTCATATCACACCTGTCAGCATGCAGGACATGTGTTACTCAACAGCATGCAGTGCAAATGTAGTCAATCCTTGTTACTAACAGTATACATGGCTTTGATGCATGTGTTTTATTATTAGGTGATGGCCCTCCTCCTGGAACATAATGCATACATGGACACAACATTGCTTTGCAGGTATTCATATCCCTGTGATGTACTGTGCACCATAACTCACAGGTGTACATACCATTGATGGATATGTATCTGTGTGTCAGATAGGTATCCAATGCTGATTACAGCCTCTGTGTCTTTAGCAAATAATTGTGGACATGTGTTAATTGTGGACACATTTTTAGCACATGCATGATGAGTATTCACACAACATGATCAGTGTTGCATGGATAATTAATAGAATACCATTTGGCCACATACCCAATGTACGGTACTTATGGTGAGTGTAGATCATATTGTGGACATGCCAGTCTCATCCATGACATGGCATGCTAAAACACAACTGCAAATTTAAACACTAGACATACCCAATATGTGTCATATGACCTAGTCACTCAATAGCATAACAAGACATATATGTGTCAGTTGTGCAAATGGTGATTGGTATGCATACTGTTTAGAGGTACATATGTGAGCACACACGCATCATTATGGTGTGTAGCAATGACAGCTATGTGTAGTACTGTGGTTACAATAACTGGATGGGGTATAGTACCATATGCCATCATCATGAAGCATCAGGTGGTCACTCAAGGCTACAAATGTTTCACAAACCAGCACAAATCATGCTGTGCCAGAACTGTACTACCTTGGCTAAATTCACCATTTCACAACCAGTTGTTATGTGAGTTTGTAAGGAGGCCAATAATTAGCATTCCCTGACATGAATGTGTAGTGTGTTGCAGAGTATTTAAATGCCCCAGGATAGGCCTCTTCCCCTCAGGTATATTCTGTGTAATGTGTGGATGAGATTTTGGATACTGGAGTGTGTCTTTACAGATTGTTTGGGAGTCCTTTATATGAAGCATGTTAAAATGCTCTGTGTATGATATGGATGCGGATGTTATGTGGATGTTGAGTATCAACTGAGCCTATCCAATGGTCACTACAGTCTAGCCACATTTGTTTGAGATGGTCCGGGTATTGCATGTGTATGAGGCTGCTAATCACATTAGTGAGATATGCGTGCTCTTTGACCAAACATGCACAGCATGCATTATGGGTAGGTGTGTTACATGTGTACATGGCCTACACCTTAACTATGCCATGCACTTTTTATTTCCAATAATAAATGTAGAACACACTCACCAGCATCTGTCCACTGCCTTGATGTCACCCCAGAGGTACCTACATAGAGATGAGACAGTTTGTCAGTGGCCACAACTATGGCATTGCTACTAAGTGTTTGCAATCTTACAGTACAACAACAGTTTACATTCTCAGGGCTACAGATTATGTTCCAAAGGATCAGTATTGCACAACAACAGGCTCCACATCTTTGAATGACACACTCCACATCTCACATATGCATGATCTACCAATACAGATAACAGTAGTCTACAGATATGCCATGTTATCTGCATGCTCCATGTGTGCTTGCTGGCTGCTCCAACCTCCATCATGGTGTATGTCTGCTGCTGTTGTTGTTGGGCAGGTGCCACCAGGCTCATGAGCAGCTCCTCCACTCTGGTGAGGGGGGGATGGATGCTAACACAACCCCCTGTTGCAAGCTGTTCTGTACGCACATCAGCGGCATGCTGACGGACATGTCAGAGAAGATTACTGCAGTGGTAGCGTACCTGCTCATATGTGCGGTTATGCAGGTCTACCTCATTGACTCTGCAGACAAGATTTTGCCACATTGCAGTATGCTCCTGCTGTTCCTGGCTGGTTTGTGAAAACAGTAAAGGGTAGTGCTGAATCATAATGCTAGTGATGATATCATCCTCAACCCTACTGTAGCTTGGGTTCCTGTGGTGTACCATGATCCCTGGAAGATATAAATACAAAAATATGTCTGAACAAGTCATATGGCACATTCAACATTATACAATACAGATATCACTGAACTATATATATATATATATATATATATATATATATATATATATAATTACATACATAATACAATATGTTGTACCTGAGCACAGATTACAATAATTACTCACACACATACATCTACATGTTGGAGTACATTTTCTGTAGTGTTGTGTGATTGTACTGGATGTTATGTTTGTGAATACATAAATGATATGTATATCTGAGATGGCTTAGTGGCAAATCACATATGCTGTGATGTGAATGGTTGTGGTTTTTTTCCTAGTAAATGCTTTTTATTTTGTTACTAGCCAAAACAATGGTCAGGGACTACAGACAGAATAAGGCACATTTCAGCATTTGCAAGTGGGTTTTTAGAAGGGTAAGCACAGCTTATGGAAGTTTAGCAACCTATAAGCTAACCAAGAGTGAAGCACTGTAACTGCCACTTATCACTGCTCACCCCACAACTGCTTGAAAGTGCCTTGCTCACTCTTTATCCAATGAACCATGTTCTGCACAGCAACAAAATAAAATCACTATATAAGACTATACAAGAGTACCTGGCACACTGTATGCAACACGATGCACCACCTAGTCACAGCAGATATACATCAAGCTGATGTGTAAAGAAATATATCATCCATCACAATCAGTGTAAGGTCCAGTAAATGTATTAATATTATACCACACAACTTGTTAATGCCAAACCCGTGGCCAAAATATGTGCACAATTGGGAATATAGGTCACATACTGCTGTAGTACACTATGAATGTTGCTACATACACAGTTATATGTATTACCACACATATGTCAAAGGACATGTTACAGACATACCCACACACGTCAGACATAATTACAGGACACAAAGGCATGACAACCCAGATAAGCTTTCAGTGTGTTCTATATAGTACTGTGTGTCAGTACTTACTCAACCTTAATCTTGAGAAATTTAATCTGTGATGAATAGAGAGACCACGCAAAACAGTAGATGTAAGCAATGAGGACATACACCATACTTTGCAGTACAGGCCCAGAGCTTCAATTAGTACTACAGTACACACAGGATTTGCATTCAACACTGGTACCGATCAATAATCATAGATTTAGTGTTTTAGCCTCCAATGAGACACCCTAGTTAAAACCAAGGGACTTAATCACACTGTATGCAATAGTACTTGTTCTGCCTAGAAACAGAATACACAGCTTTTGCTAGGATCAAAGCAAGGACCCAGAATGCCATAACATAAACATTTTCCCAGTAAGCTGTCCCACAGATACATATCTTTGACATATTCACAAACATATTGACCATCACAGTCAGTCAACAGTACAGAGAATTTATTGCAACAAGTAGATGTAGGTGTGTATGAGTATATATATATATATATATATATATATATATATATATATATATATATATATATAGGCACATATACATTTCACCTTTCATAGTGAGAATATCAATTATACAAAGGATGTAAGGTGTATAGTAATGTAATAACATCGCACAGTCTTGGGATAAATGCATTGAAGGTGTTCACAGCCCAGGTAGCTTTAGCAGGCCTTACTGGCTTCAACATTGCAAACTGAATGAACCACCCACGGTGTTTAACCACCACATGTCATATACCAGCACTGCATGCTGTCTTGTTTGTCACACACTAAAACCTACATACAAATGTGCGCATACTAACCTTCACCAACATATATATACCCCCTTTCACAAACAGTTGCAATATGTTCCCTGCTCTATGCACATACACAGATGTGAATATATATGACACATATATATTTCTCTGTATGTGTGTGGCATACACACACATGGTCCACACTGTTGTAAGTCCCTGGACCTCACAGCTGAACTGTTGGGCCTTGCTGCAACACAAACAGGTGTCACATATGAACACAGACTAACATTAGGGGGGATATATATGGCAACAGATGCTAGATAAGCATACTAGACTGCTACAGCACTTGCCAATGCTAAGCTACACTTTAATATGACTATCATGCATGTGTTGTTCTGTCACACCCATGTTTATATAATGTCAGCGCTAATCCCCCCAACAGCCATTGGCCACACTACTGTACAGAACACAGATAACATGGATCAGATCTTTGACATTTAATGCTGAGCTATACATTTCACGGGTATGTCCCACTGCCCACAGGTACACACAGTATTGTCCATAGCAGTAGTTAAGCAGAACATCTGTGCAGAAAGAAGTACTGCTGCCATATATGAATGTTTCACATTATGTAGACTATTCTTCAATAACATCTACTAAATGCCAGTAAATACATATGTGTCACATACCTTTCCTTTGTATAATTTGGTAATATTTATTTTTCCTTTTTTCTCTCTCTCTCTCTCTGTCAATCTCTGCAATAGAGTGATCAAGTTTGTTGGCATAGATTGCAGCCTGCTTTTGTAGGAATTGCACATGAGCATGTGATGGCCTCTGCACCAATTAGTGCCCACCAATGTCTAATAGCATGCAGCCTCCTGTGTAGTAATTGAAGTAATCACTGTCATATTTACCCAGTACTATAAATTGCTGACTCATGTAGGCGTGGCCCTTTTAGCTTTCCAAGATGGAGATCATCCTTGCTTGCTGTGGACATCATTGTTTAAGACAGAAGGTTGGTATAGTTCTTATATCAGAAGTCAGGGGTATAGCCAGAGATTTGCATTTTGTACTCAGACCTAATGTTGCTGCTTCCAGTACCCACTTGTCAGTGTAGAAATGTACTCACCCCTCAAAATGCTACCTCAAGATACAGGGAAAGATGTACTTTTTTATCAACAGTTACAATTAACTGCCATATAAAGCTAGTTATAGAGATGTATTCCTTTGGCACAAGAATTGTTTGTGAACTGCTATACTGTGAATATTCATTTACACAGTTCTAAACAGTTTGTGCTTTTTTTAGTGTTGACATTAGCACAAGCTGCTCAGAAAAACTGGACACATTTCAGTACTGTGAGTATGCTTACCTACATCCTTGGTAGACCCTGCACACACAGGTATATTCTGCATTTGGGTAGGGGTGCAGAAGTACAGAGAGCGTAAGTAGTATTGTGTGAATTTTATCTTGCTTGACTTATAGGGTTGCTGTGTACATATTAGTTTATCAAGGCATGTAGTCTGTCTGTGTAACTCCCAGCTGTGGACCTATCCACATGATAGCCAGAGAATAGCTTGTTATTTTTTGTCTGTGCACCACACAGGTCTTTTCAGCAATAGAGCAATGGTATTCTTACAGTTGGTTGCTACCAGTACATGGCTACATCCATTTGTATTTCAGTCTTTTATTCCTACATAAGGGTATGTTTCCAAAACTCCTTCCAATGCTATTTGCACAGTGTGTAACAGCAGAAAGGCTAATATGCCTCTGTGTTTCTGCCTCTGCCAGACCACTCAACCAATCAGGTATGAATTTGAAGAGAATCAGGGAAAAGTCAAGAAAAACTCAGGGACAATAAGGGACACTTTTAAAATATTAGTGCCATTAAGTTGAAACATTGAGAGAATCAGAGCATATGAATTAATACACATTTTCTGAAGTAAAAAAAGTGTATAACTCTTAATTATTGCCATTATTCATTAAGTGTAATTCACCACCTTTCTGCCCAAAGTCACTAGTTTTAGGAAGGATTCAGAGGGACAGAGCTAAAATTTGGGTCAGAATCAGGGATGTCCCTGAAAATTAGGGACAGTTGAGAGGTATGGCCTCTGCCCTAAACAGATATGCCAGTGTTTATCCTGCTGTGATATGGTGTGGGGTTGTAAGGTGATGGTGTAACATTATTTTATGCTAGAATGGCTGCTTCTCTTATCACAGTCATGTAATGTAATCCCACAACAACTGTTGGTCAACATCCACAGAACAAGTTGTGTGGTATGGTATTCCAAAGTTTCCTTTACATTCACTCATTCTGATGCATGATATACTTATTTAAGCACCAACTTGATGTATATCTACCGTGGCTTAGTGGTACTTCTTTTTGTGTAGTGTGTGCAGGGTTTGAGACTTACAGAGGTGTTTTATTTTGTTCCTGAGCAGAACAAGGGCCCTCACATACAGAGTGACTAAGGCACTTTTAAGCAGTTGTAATTGGGTTTGCGTGGGTTTGCACAATACTTCGCATTGTTTAGCCAAGTGCAAACAAGCGCAAACCTGCACACACCCGCTCACTACTGCTTAATGTTGCTTACTCCCGCTCACCACCACGTTAATTTCTTTGAAAGAAAAGAAAAATGGGGAGATAGGAAAGTGGTGAAAAAGGGGCACAAAGAGGGAAAGACAGTATGGAAAATAGCTCAGGATGTGCAGGACAGGTGTAGGGAAGGTCCATAGCTGCCCATTTCTTCAACAGCAACAGCTGTGCATATGCAATAAATTTGGAGGTAGATATGAACCCTTCAACCCCTGATAGAGGGGTGAGGACAACAAAGTATGTTGTAATGCCAGTTAAACTACATTTCATGTGTCCTGTGGACATGTGTGCAAAATGGGCAGCTATGTATGGGGCATATATTTTTTTTTTTTTGGGAGCAGATTGCCCTTTTTTTTCAGGTGAGAGTGGAATGTGGGGTAGGGGAAGTAGGTATATTTGGGGAGGTAGGTTGGGGAGGTAAACAGACAAGACAAACAAGATGCATACAGGGGCAGTATATGACACATGTGGTGAGTGAACACCTTTGATGGGGAGGGATGTTTGGAAATTGCAAGCCCATGAGCCCCCAGATGGAAACAGTGGGACTGAGGTCCCCACCCATGGGCAGTCACCACTGCACCTTCACGGCCCAAAAGGTGGCTGTGCTGGGGGCTGTGTAGGAGGGGCAAGCTGACCTGGGAGTTGCGCCACTCGGGCCTCAAGCTGGCATAGAGGTTCTGCAACAGAACGTTCAATCTCTCTAAGCACCACAGCCCGGACTGTACGAAGGGTGATAGGTGCCTCTCCGCCCATGCTTGCATGGGGGGCCAAGCCCCATTCCCTGCAGTGCTTCCACCCGAAGGTGGCACAGGGCCAACAGACTGGGCACCGAATCTGCTGGTGCCAGGTGCCATGGCCAGCTGAGGTGGGACAGGTGAGTCCGCTGAGACCGGCCTTCCCATACAAACTATGTTTTGGAGAGTTTAATAAAGATATGGGTTAGTAACAGTCAACAGCATTCCCGATTAGTTATAACAGCATGCAAAGTATTCCCATTAAACCAACACACCAGATTTTCAACAGTTGAAAAGCAAGCATAACACATGCATATATAGAACAATAGTGGACATTACAACAGCATGCAGGTTTAATTGATGGCAACAGGCCACCAATATTGTGGTATTTTAACAGGGCACATGCATAGAAATAAATGCAAATATTTATAAACCAATAGGACATATGTCCCAACAAATGTTTTGAGATTAGACATACCGAATGAGGTGTGGAATTGCATTTTTTATGCACATACAGTAGGGTGGAAAAAGATAGCTCAATTAACAACTTATATATCCTTCTAGTTTTCACTACATTCCTATTAACTGCAGTTATATGTCCCTTACATGTATTATAACACTACCCAATGTCCTTATATTGTGCAATTGGATTTTGCTAGATCATTACATACATGAGCTGTATCTTACATACAAACTGTCCAAGATGCAGATGTTACTGCAACATATTTTGAGAATTGTTCACACACACTTCTGCTAAGATGGTACACTGACAGCTCTACTTTCATATAATTATCTAGATATGTTCAGGTGAAAGTATCAGTTATATGTTAACAGCTCCCTACATTTCTGGCAGCACACTGACATTTCTGGGGAACACAATACCAAGCTACACATGTCAGATTAACCTGTACATGCTGGGCATGAACCAACAGTTGAGGGCTGTAAATATGCATAAAAGCTACTGGCACTCGCTTCATCCATGTTATATGGGCCTACCCAAGTGTGGGTTGACACTGATTAATACAACACTACTATTTGTAGAATGCAACAGTACAACAACATATCAAAGAAAATGACACAGACGCACTCCAGGAATTATACATTTGTTAAAGGAGTATTACACCTTTATTTATTGGGTTAAAAGACTTTTTGAAGGCTTTCTCATTTATAATACATGTAAGGGACAACATATTTATCACCTATCGGTCAAAAAAATACTTCCAATCTGAGTCCTTTATTAATGAACTAAAAGCCTGCAACTGGTCATTACTAAAGCTACTTAATCTGGATGATGCTGTCTCCTTCTTTAATTCTAAATTCCTTCAAATCCTGAACAGCCATGCTCCCATCCACTTCTCTAGAGTCAGGACCAGAATAGCTCCTTGGCTTACAAAACAAACCAAAAATAAAATGTTCCTACGGAACAAAATTTGGGCAAAATGGAGAACCTCCAAAAGCCCAGCAGATCATCTCTACTTTAAACAGTTAAGAAATGCCGGCAAAAAAGATATAATCTTAGACAAAAAAAACTATTATTCCCATCTTCAACACTCAAACTCTAATAATCCTCAAAAGTTTTGGTCTGGCATTAATAAACTCCTCAAACCAGGCCAGGCTAGAACTCCCTCTCCCAGCTCTATCCCCCATAACAACCCTCTGCAAATAGCTAATGATTTTAACAACTACTTCATTGAAGCTATTCAAACCCTTACTAGAACACTTACACCCATTACACCCACTTCTACACAACATACCAACAATCCCCCCCCTACATTTACAACCAGTACCAACTACCTTTATCTGCAAACTCCTTCAAAAACTTAAACCTTGTACCCCTTCTGCTGACTGTCTCCCAGCAGAATACCTTCAAATCGCTGCTAAAGCCATCGCACACCCTGTTTCCATCCTTATAAACAGAACTATCTCAGAAGGTTACATCCCTTCTCTATGGAAAATCTCCCATATAATCCCCTTACACAAAGGAGGTAAATCCACTGAAATCTCCAACTACCGTCCAATTGCTTTACTCTCCCCTTTAGCTAAAATCATGGAAAAATGTATCCACCATCAACTACTTCAGCACCTTCTCCACAATAACTTGCTTGCTAATTGCCAACACGGTTTCAGACCCTTTCATAGTACTACATCTGCCCTGCTAACTTTTACTGACTGTATTAACAAGAATCAAAACAACAACTCTCTCTCATCTGCTCGATTTATCGACCTATCTAAAGCCTTTGACATGGTTAATCATAACCTACTTATCAATACACTAAAAGCACAACATCTTGACCAACAAGCAATCTTTTGGTTTAAATCCTATCTTGAAAACAGAAAGCAGGCAGAACTCTGGGACAACAAACTATCCACACCCCTCCCAGTGGACACTGGTGTACTCCAAGGCTCTATCCTAGGACCTCTTCTTTTTTCCATTTTCATTAATGATCTCCATACTGCTTTTCCACAAACTTCCTGTATACAATATGCTGATGACTCTACACTTATCTGTACTGCCAAATCTTCCTCCTCCCTCCAGACCCTTACCCAAACTGTATTTAATAAAGTAGAAATATGGTTTACCCAATGCTGCCTCCTCCTTAATCCCAAAACAAAACTTTTACTATTTACTCCCACCTGAAAATCACCGCAAATCCACTTTACCATTACCTCTAACAATGGTACTTGTATTTTCCCAGACTCTACTGTTCGTCTCCTCGGAATAACTATTGACCATAACCTCACCTTCGATGACCATGTTAACAATACTATAAAAACCATCAATAAAAAACTAGGCTCTCTGTACAGAATTAAACCCTTTCTTACCCCATTAGCTAGGAAATCAATTGCCCAGACTCAGCTTACTTCTACCCTGTTCTATGCATCTGCCATATATACCAATCTATCTAACATAATCTTTCCAAGCTGGAAATGAGCTATAATAACATCACTAGATTTGCCACTGGCTCCCCTTATAGAACCCACCACTGTTGCAACCTGCAACAACTCAGTTGGTTAGAACTACAGAACCAACTACAATATAATCAACTTCTGATTGCTCAAAAAATTCTCCACCACCCTACTAACACCCCTATCCTTTCTAATCTGATCTCCCCATACAAAAATCTTACAACACTACGCTCAGCTAACAACTTACACATTGCCAACAATATATCAAATAACAAAGCAGGAGATACACTCTTTTCCAATGTGGTTGGTAGAATCTGGAACAAGCTTCCTGACACACTCACTTCTCTCTCCTCTACACAACTCTTTAAGAAACACCTCAGATATTACCTAAAAGGACAATGGCTTTGTCCCTGCTCTAAGCCTGATTAAAACACACTTTTACTTTTTCGCCCCCCTCCTCTCATGCTTTTTAACAAACCCCCCCCTGTGAGTCACTGAATTTTGACTACCAACCCCTTTTTTACCTGCTCTTTCTCCTGCCTTGTCTCTACTTTATTTTTTTCTTTTTCTTTTTCTTTTTTTTTTCTTTTCTTTCCCTTACTTTGTGATTTTGGATTTAAGTTTCTTGTCTCTCAAATGAATGTTGATGCTTAATTATGTTAACTGTTGCATGATTGTATTTGCAACCCCTCTGTAGAATTAAAATATGATTATGCTACATCTACTCTAATGTCTCTGTACAGTGTTCACAATACTAACTTCTGTACTTGTTATGCTGTATAATTGTAGCTAGTCTTTTTTTGCTAAGTTTTTAATACCTTAATGAATTTGTACATGGAGCTTTTCTCCCCGGGCCTCTGCTGAAAATGGATATGTATCCAGCTAGACTAGCCCGGTCAACAAAAAATAAATAAATAAATAAATAAATAAATAAATAAATAAATAAAAATAAATAAATGTTATATAACAATACATGTAGAATAATTACTAATCTGCCTCATGATGCAGCCTTTGTAGCCTATCTTCATGGGCTTGCAGGTTCATAACCCGGTCACCTGCAGCTGTGAAGTAAATTCAGTGATATTGAGACATACCTATTCATAGTATAGACAAGCATGGCGATTCTTAACTACTTAATACAATGGCTACTTACTCAGTACTGGGGCATTAGGCATCATATGGGATTCCTGGATCCACCAGTCCAGTTCATCACTCCTACACCGCTTCAGGTCAGAATAATGGTGCCTGACCTGCTCACCAGTCCGACGAACACCAGTGGCACTGGTGAGATCATGAGCAAGACTGTTCCAGGCCTCCATTTTATATTGGGTACCTTGGTACTAGCCCTGCAGGTGTCTTTCCTCATGTTTGTGGACGAGGAGCCAAACCATAATTTTGGACTACTGGATGCCCCAGCGTTGCGCTCTAAACTGAGTGCCTTCATCTACACCAGCCATGCTGACTGTAGAAGGAAGTTACAACCAGTTATAGCACATATTCCCACCTGTGTAGATTAAATATGCCTCATTTCCTACACTTATTTGTAATTGGCCAGTTTTGAAAAACTTCAGCTGTGGGCATGCCTGCTTAGCTGATGTTGGCAATGTTTAAAAATCCCTTTGATAGATATGTCTGTGTTGAAAGTGGATGCTTGTGAAATGCTATCATGGCTTATTGGTTAAGTACTGTGACTATAGTGCGCAGTATCCTGAGTTCGAGCCCTGTCACTGCTTTTTATTTTCCTGCTGGGCAGAACTGACTGGTTAAGGAACAGTAAAGCAGGTGTGAGCATGTTTACCCAACTTTGCCCGAGTTTGCCCTACGTTGCCCGACGTTGAGCTTGTTAGCGTGGTACGCAGCTACGCGCCCTGACGTTGCGCTGGTTAGCGTAGTGTGCAGCTATGTGCAAATGTAATTAAATATACTCAATACTGGTAAAATGTGGTTAGCAGTGCTTTATATTGCTTAGCATAGGGTACTCATGCCTTAGAATGCGTAAACATTTCACCTTCATATATATAATTCATGCACTACTAAATTTAACATTTCAATGCTTTTTACAAAATTTATACATAAAAAAGTCAGAAAATGTTTTTGTATACAGATTTCGCACAGAAAATGGAACGTGCCGTAGTGGGACTCGAACCAGGAATGCCTCCTCTTTGTGCAAAAGCTCTAACTACTACGCTATGTTGCTTAATTTGCATATATTTTTCTTGTTATCCTCTTCTGGTGTCTAAGCTGCTGAAACTGTAGCTAAGCAATGGGCAAACCCGGGCAAACTCGTGCAACTACGGGCAGCTATATCAGAAGAAAAAAAACTTTTTATTTTTTATTCTGTTAGTTGTTGAACATATGGGGGAGTGTAGTGTTACATTGTACACATATGAGCGGACTCACTCATTTAAATGTGAAGTTGCGGCATCTCTTCATTGCAGGGGCATGGATATTTGGACTGCTCAGCAGTCCCACACGTCCTCTAAACTCGTCCCTGATCCGTATAAGCTTTGGAGTCGAGGCAGCACACCTTCATTAATATGCATGCCATCATACTCTTACACTGGTGCTTCCGTGCAAGACTAATCTAGTCTTACACAGAAGATTAGTAAATTTAGTAAATCCGGGGGTTCATCTTAAAGCTTACACAATGGCAAACTCAACTGCATTAATATTTGATGTCTGTTTAGTGCAGGTAAATAAATATTAACTGTTTATTTATGATCATTTATATAGCTATAAGTTTCACATTTTTCTAAATATCTCAACAACTAAGTAGCAGAGACTAAACTCTTTAGCCTCATATGAAAGGTCTCAGCTTGATGAATAAAATGCTGCTGACAGTATGTCTGTAACTTGATGGGTTGCTGAGATACTGTAAGTTGTTTACAAAATATTACAAATGTAATAGCTACCCCCCCCAGGATTTAATAAAACCTATGTAGTCACACCGTAGACTCTACATGGAATGTTACCATGGCCGTGTAAACAGTTCCTCCTTGGCAGTGTACTATGCATATTAATCATGGCGTGTTGCCGAGGGAAAGCCTTGGAACACAGTTATTGAACCAGTGTAGGAAGTGTAGTGCCAACTGTGTCCACAGATGAGTAAGACACTCCCTGCACTGTCCAGTTGTATTATTCCAATGTAATTTTTTCTTGTTTATTTATTTATTTTTTTAAGCATGTTTGCATGGTGCAGTGTGGAGTTCTGCAATGTTAAGTGGCACCAAGACACCTGCCAGACATCTAAAAATAGAAACCAGATGCATTTATTTATGTAAATGTTATGTTCAGGTGTAGCTGAGTGAGTTTGTGTGGTGCAGCACAGTGCTCAGCAGTACCTATAGGTAGCTCAGAGATATATGTAAAGGTACATAGCTAAATGGGTAGAGGTATGGCCTCATGAGCAGTAGGTACAGGGTTTGAAAACATGGAAGGGAAAATAAGAATTTATTTTTGAAATACAAATTATGCCAATTATTTTTAAATTCTGGCCCACTGCGCTCCGCTAAGCTCTACTAAGACCTGCTAAGACCTGCTAAGCACCACATAAACACAATAATGGCTGAAAATGTTTATGCACTGCTTGGCTGGTTTGTGCACCACTAAGCACTGTTAAACAAATGGGTCTTTGAGTTTTTTCACTGCTCAGCTCAGCTGCACTGGCTTGCTCGCTGCTAAGTGATGCACTGCATTTTTAAATGTGCCTAATGGTGTGTGAGGGTGGAAAACAGGCTATATTAAGCTCTGTATGTAAGAATACAGCATAATCCATTGGAGTTCTGTCTCTGAAGGATACTATGGCAGGTGTTGGTGAAGGATAGCACTTTCAGGTACAGTATTGGAGCATTCTGGAGTCCAGGGTCATGGTTGGAATCCTAGTAAAAAAACATGAAGACTGGCTGCTGCAGGAAGGTGTCCAGGGCTCAGAGTGCAAGGCAGAGTCCTGGGACTGGCTTACTACCAGTATCCCCTGCACAGGTGAGCAGTGTCATCAGCATGACAACCATAAGAGAGGAAAGGGGGATCTCTTGGACACATGGGACAAAGAAGCTCGGGCAGGGAATGCCCCACAAGTATGTAAGTGCTTTTACCTCTGTTCCACCAATATCTAATTTGAGTGTCTGTTAAACTGGTATGCATAATGGTGCACTTCTCTCCCAAAAGCTGCAGAGGAGAGGGCTCACAACATCAAGGTGCATGCCAGGTGCTTGTTCAGGTTGTCCCGTGAGTGTGGTGAGTATGGATGTATTATGCTAACTGTAGTAAAATAAGCAAGAAAGAGTAAATCATTAACTGCAATAAAGTATATACAGTAAAGTTTGTATTGCAATAAATGTGGACTTAGAGCTGTAGTGCAATAAATGAATAATGCCAACTGTAGTGCAATAAAAACATGAAACAATACCATTACCCAATTAGAGTATATACTATAAAGTCTATAGTGCAATAATTGTGAAAATAGAGCTGTATTGCAAGACATGAATAATGGCAAGTGTTGTGCAATAAAAACGCGAAACAATACCAGAAACTGCATTTAACTGTATAGAATAAAGTCTGTACTGCAACAAGTGTGAAATTAGAGCTGTTTTTCAAGACATGAATAATGCCTACAGTTCTGCAATAACACGTGAACCAATAGCAATAACACCAAGGTAAATTGTGTACATCAGGTCTGTCTAGTTTTAACCATTGCAGTACAACTGTATGCATTCAGCCTGTAAGGTAAGGTGCTGCAGTCAAGTATAACACTGTAATAGCTGTGTAATGCAAATATAGTGACTGCCAAATGTCTTGTTTAACAGATACAGTACCGCTCAAGGCTGTTTCTAGCCCAATATTGTTCACATAAGGCTCTGTCATCCACAAACAGCAGGTAATCAAAGTATATGGGTGAGGTAGCCCACTCCATGATCTGATATTGTTTGTTGACTTCACAGATATTTCAAACCATTAATAATACATTGTGTACACCTGCATTCTATATACTAATGTATAGATTACCTACTATCTCTGTCATGCTTGTATTTCATGCATGTGTGTTCTACTGTCATTGCAGTTTAGTATAAAACTGTAGTACTACTACCAGGTCATATATTGCTACCAGGTGAGCCCTAGGCAAGTATCAGTCAGTCAGTACTCAACAGTGACTCAGTAGCTCAGTTTGTTAAATGCTCTATCTGTAGTACATTTTGCCACACACAGACCAGGGTTTGAATGCAGTGCTATATAGCACTAAATATTACAGTAAGAGTCACGTAATGTTTACAGAGTCTTTCTCCACAGGAACTGCAGGTAAATGGGTGATGTAGTTCATATTATGAGTAAATAATTGTGTGTTAAGATGTCTCAGACTGTTAAAATCATTAGCAAGAATGTGAAAATGCGTCATAACATAAAGGAAATATATATAATAATAATAAAATAATATGAAATAAATAAAATGTGTAATCTTGGTATGGCTGTATGCCTGATGTGTCTGTGAAAAGTTGTTGCAGCCAATCAGTACATTCCATGCAGATGTCCTCTGCAGTCACTGCTATTGGGTTCTATCCCCATGTCTGCCAAGCAAGGCATGATAGTTGTTTAGTTTCTGTACTGTACACATACATGTCTTTCAGGTGTCAATCTGTCATGTAATGTAATTAGTAGTGCATAATCCATCTATCACGGGATTACCATCAAAATGATTACCTAAATTGCAAAGTATCACTACATCAGCCATCAGCACACCTTGGTAATTATATAGGTCCACCTGATGTGCAAGTGTTCTGTGTAGTTGTGTACCCACAGTTGTTACTGTCCCATGTGAATAGCTTGAGAGGTATGTAGATGCTACAGCAGCTATAGGGAACTTGTACACATAAAGAAAGGACAGACCTGTAGAGTAGATAGTAGTATTGTTGTCAAGTAAGTAGCCTATAATGGTACTAATGGACTGTTTTTCTCTCTCTTCACACCCCTTATCTTCATTTATTTATTATTGTTATCCATTGGTTACTGGTTTACTATTAACATATGTTGTTAAATTAACTGTATTTTGGGGCATGTGTATTATTATTGTTATGTATTATAATGTTTGCATATTAACATATCTTGTTGGATTACCTATTTGTTGAAATTATGCTGTAACTGTTACTGGCATGTTGTTTAACATACTGACTGGTCTGTCATTTATTGTTGTGTTTCACATAATATGCATTGATATGTAATTGGGTTATTTCCACTGTTCTGGCATGTTATTACTAACAATGTTTTGTTCATAAGTAACTTGTACTTATTGCCATACCTTCATTAGCAAAGCACGTCAGTGTAGGCTGGTTCCCGCTGATCTGCCTACCTTTCCTCAACTAGCTTGGCACCTGATCATAACACGTTTGGGACCCAGGCTGGTGGTGCCCTTATGCTGGCCCTGCATCACCTATGGCATTGGGTGGCACCAACTCAGAGGATGGGGCCCGGCCTCCCCTTTGAGTGGTGATGGAGGGAATTGAGTCACCCAATAGAAACTGTCGGTCATGGTGCACAGGATTGTTTATTGGACCTATGAATGTTGCCTGCACCAGACTGAGGACACATTGGCCAACCTGGTGGGGCAGGCTGGCCCTGATGCCCAGCCTCCATCACAGACACCTTTGGGGCAGTGAAGAAACAGTGTTGACTGCCTATGGTGGGGATGTCAGTCACGTTGCTGCCATCTGAAGGCACATACATCTTTGATTCCATAACACCCTCCTCATCCAAGGTGTTTACTCCCTCATGTGTCACACACCGCCCCTGTCTGCTGTCTTGTCTGTCTTGTCTACCTGCTATTGCATCCTCTCCTACCAACGTACCTCCCCAAATGTACCTATATCCCTTCCCTAATATTCCACTCTCTCCTTAAAAAAAAAAAATGGCTGCCTGTCCCACAAAAAATATCGCCCCATACATAGCTCTCCATTTGACACACGTGTTCACTGGACACAACTAACTTGGTCCAATTGGTTTGACAACACATTTATGTTGTCCTCACCTCTCTCTCTCTCTCTGGAGTTTGAGAGTCCAAATTCATCTACAAATCCTATCAAAATGCACAGCTGTTGCTGTACAATAAATGGATAGCTATGGTTCTTTCCTACACCCATCCTGCAAATCCCTACCTGCCTTTTACATTATTTCCCCTGCTTTCCCCCATTTCCCCACTTTTCTATCACCCCCTTTTTCTTTTCTTTATATATTTTTAGCATGGATTTGGGTGGATTTGCATGCTGCTTCACTTAGCTCACTTTGAATGAGCTTTAAAGTGCTTTAAAGAGATTTAACAACTGTATGTGTCTATTACATTGTTACTCACATGTAGAAAATAAACACCTCTTCCCAGTGTTTAACTCTCACCCCTCTCAACTATAGCACACTGAATTAACCATGCATGCTACACAGGCTTTAGGTTGCATAAGTGTTAGCACCAAAATATAGTGCTTGCTACTTACAGTCAGTATGCATGTAACTGAAATAAAAAAAACTTATGTGAAAACTGGGTGTGTATGCTGGAACCCTGGACTCTGGTGCAATAATAAATAATAATAAAAATATACAAATGGATGTAAGTGAAGACTGTGATAGCAAGTATATGTGGCCTTTTGTCAGCAACTTGTGGAAAGACACCTGCTAATGCAGCAATGGCAAAGTACATGTACAACTGGGACCTTGGTGCAAAAATGCAACCATATAAAGCTACTCACATACTCATGGATGTAGAAATGTTTCTCACAGCCTGTATCTGTGCATATACATGTATATATATATATATATATATATATATATATATATATATATATATATCTTGCAAATGCATATATTTTGTATTGTCTCAGTAGCTCAGTTTGTTAAATGCCTTCCATGAAGTACATTTTGCCACTCACAGTCCTGGGTTCAAATCCAGTGTTGTGTCACACTTCAATTACATTATTGTGAAGACAGCAAGTAATGACTGAGTCATGCAATCTTACTCTGTACAAGTTACTGCTACTTAATTAACTGCTACCCAGTTTTTCAAGACAGAGGCCTGCAGGCAGAGACACAACACACATATCCATATAACCTAACTATATGTCACCTACAACTTTGTTAGTTGTGCTGTTGCATAACAGATGTACCTTAAGTACATGCCCCGATTGCACTCTATAGAATTCCCTTACCCTGGCTCTGCCATAACAGGCCTGACACAGCTGCCACAGTGACATGTACAGCTTGCTGTCCACTAAAATGTTCACACACCCTCTATGTACTGTAGCATACACAACTGTATGTAAAGGTAGCTGCTACAGACCTACCATACCTCCCAACCTCCTAGAACAAGGGATCCAGACACAACCATACTTAATGGGGGGGTGGAGGAAAGGCCCAGAGATAAGGACATGCTTAACAGTTTGCCCCTACAAAGATCGTAAGTTGATAGAATAACAGCTATTGAAGTAGCATGCATAGTCTGATGTGTATGAAGTGTGACACAGGCACATGTCTCTTCCCTTACTGCCTCAGCCACAATAATTGCCAGTGGATTGCCAGATGACCACAATGTCATGGGACACTGACCACATATATGAGGCAAATCTGTGGACATACATCATAAATCTCTACAGTGAATGTTGTTTGTACCTACCCTCTGTGATGCAGAGTCTCCACACCTCAATAATATCCATCTCAAAAACTAAGAAAGGACCGAGGCATACATGAAGGCCTTATATATTGCACTGTGGTGGCATGTTATTGGCTAATGATAATGCCATACAGCTGTTTTGGCAGGAAGTAGCAATTGTGAGTCACAGATTGGTGCAGAGGCAATTACCTACTAATGAGCAATACCTTCAAAAGGCAAGGATCTGGTTATGGGGAAAAGGTCTGTATAAGACTTAAACACACAGAGAGTGTATTTCAAAAGATTACTGGAAGCAAAGTTCAACAGAGGAGTACCGCATTCCATCAGGTATGTAATAGATTTCTCCATATAACAGGATACAGAAGGGAGGATGGATGTATGGGGAATAGGGATTACAGCAGTAAGCCTGTCTTAGATCTATGGTAATGACATGTCATTGATAATCTGTTGTCCTACACCTACAGGCATGCCTCTCAACTGTCCCTGATTTCAATCACATCTCAGCTCTATCCATGTCAATCCCACCTACAATGGTCGGCTGTACTAGGAAAGCTAGTGGATTACATGTAGTACATAGTGACAATAAAGTAGGGTGCACATCCCTGTAACATCAAGCGATGTACAGTAATTCACCTTCTCTCATTCTGTCCATGTCTCACATAATTAGTTCTAACATTGTAAACTGTCCCTGAATGTTACTAATGTACTCTGGCTAAGTTCCTATTTCTGTTGACATTTATCCCTATTTGGTTGAGAGCTATGCCTAACATACCTGTCAACCTCCTACAGCAAGAACTCAGAACAAAGCCATAATTAATGGGGGAGACAAAGGCCCAAACACAGCAACAGTGTTTATGTATTGCTCATACAAAGTAAGAATGTGAATAGACTAATTGGATATTACTGTAGCATAACTGTTTTTTGAAGGATACAACGTGTGCAACTTTGATGTCTGTCTTTATTTTCTGACATTAGCCATCAATGATCGGCCAACCATTTGCCAGAAATCCACAAGTTTGAGTGAAGATGAGCAAGACTATGGGGCAAATATCTTGACAGTCTGCAAACATCTGTACAGTTGAGAGGTATGATACCTACAGGGAATATATACTACAGCAGGTTTGCATTGCTTTCTGTCATTGTGGCACACTGGTGTTGCTGGACTGTCCCCATACAGTAGTTGTAAAAGCACACTGCTATTTGTCCAACAGTAGCTGCATGACATATTATTGGGAGTTTGCCTGTAGGGGACACACCACAGTAGACTGCAGTGATTTTTGTAGGAGGATACACTAGAGAATCTCAAAATACAGAAATCTCGGATTTCAGTATCTTGAGACTAAAATGGCAAATCTCCAAAATGCTGAAAACGTGAAAGGCTGACAATCAAATAACTGACATACAGAAGGTTGACACAGAGAAGGTCGACAATCAAATAACCAATATCAGAATGTTGAATATTAGGATTGTGCCTTTATTTAACCATAACAGTGTTCCAGTAAGCCTGTAAACACCTGAGTACGGCATCCTCCAACCGCAGTATAACAGTAATACCCCAAATGCAACACGTACAAAGTGCACAATCCATATAGTCCTAATAAGAACTACATTATGAAAAAGGAATATTTACACTTTCAGAAGCTGAGCTATTGCCGTGAGAAAGTCCAAACAGCCATATGTTACTCTGTTCTGCAGCACATTTTCAAACTGCCTGTAACATTTTACAACATGCCGGCGCTTAGGTGAAGGCAGACAACCACATGTCATACGAGCCCATAGCTCCTCTAACCTGTCCTGTTCTCTAGCTAAGGCATGCATCAATACACACAGATTGGTGGCTCTGCTTCCCAACAGTGATTTTAATCTGCGGTGCCATGCTTCCACACTGTTTTGTGTTCATGGAAGGAATAGAGTATTCAATGCATACACATTCCAAAACAATATGGAAAAGAGTGGGGGGAATCTACAGCATGTTGTTGTTCTCATAGCAAATTTACGAGCCTTACCAAAGATATACCAGTCTCCAAAGTATCTCAGTAGGTCTTTCCCCTCAGTTGGAAATGATTCCCTCAACAGATTGAATGCCACTATCACTTCCTCTTCTGGTAAGAATGCTAGGGCAACAAGAGACTTAACTGCCAACTGGAATGACATGTTGGTATTATACATATGTGCTAATCTCTCTGGCCAAAATGGAAAAGGCACCCTTTGGATGTTACACCTTATAAGTTCCCTTTAATACTCTTAATAGCAGCTACTTCAGAGTCCATTAACATGTACTTCAACTGTGATTCACAGCCATGTTCAACTATTAATTCCAACACACAATGCCACGTGAAAATATAAACTTTAAGGGACTTTTTGTTCATCAAACAGAACAGTAACGGTACTGACCTATTGAAGCCACCATATTTTACCAAGCCATGAATAGTGTACAACTGCTGATATATGATCCCTTTATGAAAAAAAAGTGAGATCCATTAACCATATAGTGGCTGCACTCAGATCAACTAGATTCTGTACGGTAGTAAACACCACTACCACTGTGTCTGTACTGCTATCACTTAATCTTTTACTGACAAATAGTCCAGACTTAGTGGGAAAGTCGGCTATATTGATATCCTGCAATGTACTAACACTGGCACATTTATTTTTAGCCTGCTTTCTTCTCACCCTCCCCACTGGTTGCAACAGTGCCTTCCAATTTGGTAAATTAGACACAATATTCCTGGACGTTGATGCCAGGGCATCATCAACTATTACACATGGCATGTCACGTGATATCGCGGATGTTAGCTTTAAGGTGGAACACATATGATACTGTAGTACTTCAGATGGGTCCCAACTATGGTTATGCCCTACTGATTTCAGCATCAATTCCCCTCGGGCACACTTTGTGTAAAGCCCTACCTTTACACTTTTGGGAGCATTTCCATTTGCAGCACCAGTACGTCCTTTCCTTATTCAGTTTCTCACAGTTTAATACGTACCTATCCAGAATTAGTACAGGGTGTCCCTTTTGAGATTTTATAGTACTGTATACTGTGCCGATAGTTCCAGCAGACACAGCTGAATTCTCCGCCATGTTGGTTTGTCTTTTCAGTGAACGTCAGAGTTCTGAGTTAACGCTTGCTTGCTGTGTAGCCTATCTATGGCAGTTTCAGCTTTACAAATATCGCACTTTTGAACTTCTGAAATTTCAAGATTTCACTGTTTTAGTCTCGAGATACTGAAATCCGAGATTTCAGTATTTCAAGATTCTATAGTGAATCTATGTAGGAACATAGAGCAGAATCTGTCATGGCACACAGGGGCATACCCCAGTATTGCTACTTTGTTGGTGATAACCATATACATAATGTGTTGCCAGACTGTAGGGTATGATGTGTGAGGGAGCAGTGTATAGTGCAGGCCATTATGGATGTGCTGGAGCTTTACATAGTGGACCTCCATGTATCTGGTCATGTAATGTGTTCCCCTCTTTTTCTCTTTCAGGAAGCATGTACCACAGAAGACACACACCCTTTGCAACTGCAGAGAATGGCATTATACTGGATGGACAGAGATACCTCCATCAGATATTCCTGTCCAGGGGCACGCACAATTGGGATCAGTGGGTAGCATTATGGGAAGACTTTGTGTGGGCTGTCAAACAGATTGGCCAACATGATAGGACCTATGAGCAGGGTTGACTCTTGGCCACAGATATGGTGAATGCTGTAAGACAAAGGGCAGCTGCTGTTGCCAGAGTTTGTGCCACCACTGGTGGAGGGCTTGTGATGGAACAACCACTCTCAGCCACAGAGGAATTCCTGGTGAATTTAAGAGCAACCAACAGCTCCCAGGCATCCATCACACCATACATCATGAAGGTGGGTGCCACAGTGTCCACAGAAGAGGAGCATCCAGGGTAAGCTTACTGTGTTCACCAGTGTAATACTGTATCAGTCATTGTGGCAGGCTGTACATACCAGTATATGGGTGTCAGGTCAATCTGCATTGGGGGTTGGGATTTATGCTCAGTTGTGCACACATACTCACAATGTTTGCAATATAGCCATTATCACAGTAGCTTCTGTACATGTGAATATATGCACAAATTACCTTGTAATGCTGCAGCAGTTGGTGGTGCTGACAACACCTCTCCCTCACCTTTTCATAGGTCTGTCAGGTGTGGCCCAAGTCCATGGTTCTGTACTTGGTGAGTGTGACACTGTTCTTTTAAGGATCATATATACCCTATGAAAGTTAAGGGCTGTTATTTTGCCCTAAGTACAACTGTTGTGCTTAGCCAGAGTAGGATATTTGTATGTTCCATTCTGAGCCGTTAACTAAAGTGCATAGAGTGGTTAATCATAGGTATGTAATTGTACACACATTGACACGTTTGCACTTGTAGTTATGAGTGACTACACAGCCTGCAATACATGAGGCAAGTACTCCAAGATGCCTATTCAAACACAACAGGGAGAGGGTACACACCTGAGGTAGTGATACTACTACTAGCATATTATTCTTAATATAGGTGGACTGGGTTTTATGTTCATACCTCCCAACCATACTGAATTACTCTGTTTTTACCAGTTTTAAGGTCCAAATAATGGGGTTCCACAATTCCCGAGTGGCACCCCTTATTTTCTGAATTTCTCGGCTTTTTATTTAAATTTTTTTTTTTAGCTAATGTCATCATGTGCATGATGATGTCAGCTCTTTGAAACGGACTGCCAGCCTGTCAAAATTGAGCTCAAGGGCTCAACAACATAACATGCATGCATTTCTGGAAGCTGCAAGGCTGTCGGACTGCCAGCCTGTCAAAATTGAGATCAAGGGCTCAACAACATAACATGCATGCTTTTCCAGAAGCTGCAAGGCTGTTGGACATAGCTGCATTTGGAAAAATTAGCTGTTAATGGTGATTGAACATAGCTGTTAATGGTAGTTGAACTTACTTCCAGAAACAGAACAAGCTTGGAAGGGAAGGTGCAAGCAGGACTGTGGACAGATGTATTAATGCTGCTGCTGATGATTTATTTATTGTATTATGGAAGTTGAACATAGCTGTTGCTGCTGATTTATTTATTGTATTATGGTGGTTGAACATAGCTGTGGCTGCTGAATTTTTTAGTGTATTATCGTGGTTGAACGTAGCTGTTAATGGTGGTTGAACTTACTTCCAGAAACGGAACAAGCTTAGGTATTAATGCTGCTGATTTATTGTATTATGCTGCCAAGCTTAGGTATTAATGCTGCTGATTTATTGTGTGTATTTGTATTATACTGCCAGGGTGCTTAGGTATTAATGCTGATGATTTATTGTATTATGCTGGGGTGCTTAGGTATTAACCCTGCTGATTTATTGTATTATGCTGCCAGGGTCTTTAGATATTAACTTCTGATTTATTGCATTATGTTGCAGTGCTTATGTATTAATGCTGCTGATTTATTATAGTATGCCGGGGTGCTTAGGTATTAACGCTGCTGAATTATTGTATTATGCTGGTGTGTGTGTGTGTGTGTGTGTGTGTGTGTGTGTGTGTGTGTGTGTGTGTGTGTGTGTGTCTGTGAAATGCCACAGTTGAATATACCTGGTGGCTAGAGGTACTCAGGCTCAAACCCTGTACCTTGGGTACAGGTAACAAGAGCCTAAATTCCATACCCACCACCACTTGTGAAAGCTTTCCAGATTTTTGCCTCATATTTTTGTTCTGTTCTTCATAAAATCTATGGTTTTCTGGATTTTTATGGCAAATCAGTGAATGGTTGAATTCACTAAATAATGATAGGCATTTGAATTTCAGACTTCATATTCTTCAGAAAATACATAGTAACAACCTTTTATTCTGGCAATTTTCATAGTTTATAAGATCAGTATTTGAAATTTGTCCCTATTTTTGGGGCTGTATTCCCCCATTATTGGCTTTGCCTAGGTTGTTTGTGCTAAGAGGTTGAGAGCTATGGTGAGAACTAAATTCACTGAATATGTTTGGGGGCTGTATTCCCCCATTATTGGCTTTGTCCAGGTGTTTTGTGCTAAGAGGTTAAGAGCTATGATGAGAAGTGAGAACTGAATTCACTAAATGATAGCCATTTAAGTTTCAGTCTTCCTGTCTTTCAGGAAACTGCTGATTTGGCATAGTGGTATGTTGCTCTGACTGTTGTGCATAGGGTCCTGGGGCCAAGACTTGGCAGTGAAATGCATGGTGGTGACACAACATTTTATTCTAGCAACTTTCCAAAACTATACAAGCAATGTTTAAAATGTGTCCCTTTTTTTGGGCTCCCCCCCCCAATAAATTTTGGCTTTTTCCAAATTTCTTGTGCTGCAAAGTTGAGATATAAAGTTAAGTGTTGAGTGGATTTTGCAAGTAGCTTAGAGCTTCAGGGGAAGAGACATTTAGAGATGTTTATGCTGAGCCTGCTTGCATTGTTAATAGCGTAACAGGTTAAGTACTTGCTTTTGATGCAAAAGGTTGTGGTTTCTACCCCCACATTATGTAGATGCATTGCTGATGCTCACTGTACTGTGTGTTGTACTTTTAAAGGGGATGGGTGCAAGAAGTTAAAGGTCATGCACAAGGGCATTTGTGCCTCAGTATAAAGAGAAAAATATATCATTAACCCAAATTCAGGCACAGAAAATCAAATTATTATGTTCTTTGCTGCATTATAAGTACAATACATTTTCCTGCATTCAAGACAAAACACATATTTTTCCACTGCAGACAGTGGAAAAGCAAGAGTGGCCAGTTAACAGCAACTGGATTACAATGATAGTTTTGATGCTTCAGGATGAATGTAGGAGAGGGTCTTTCAGTTTGTTTGTTGTTTGTCTTTCGGCTTTTCTCGGTAAGGGGTCGCCACAGCGGAACTCCGGTCCACTAATGATTGGCAGTAGATTTTTACGAAATGCCGAGGTGCCAGCTCAATGCTCAACCTTCAATGAAGGCACACCTATTTACGCACACGTCTTTCGAATGCTACCCAACCGCGGGGAGGACATGCAGACTCCACACAGAAGGCACTCCCAAGCCCAGCCAAGAATCAAACTGGAGAACCTCTTGCTGTGAGGTAACAACGCTACTGCCATAATACTGCAGCATATCCACTTGGACTAAAAAGTGGAAGTCTTAAAACATGCAGTTTGCCTAGTTTATTTTGTTGCACATTTACAGCTATTGAGTTGGTCTGATAACACAATTCAGAGAAAGTCAAGCAAAAAATGAAATTGAAAATAAGTTTGAGAAGCTGTGCAAGATGTCCATGGCTTATACTACTGTCATTCTATTCACATGAAGTTTTATATATATATATATATATATATATATGTGTGTGTGTCTGTGTGTGTGTGTGTGTGTGTGTGTGTGTGTGTGTGTGTGTGTGTGTGTGTGTGTGTGTGTGTGTGTGTGTGTGTGTGTGTGTGTGTGTATGTGTAAGTAGACTTTTATGCTGGAAATGTTCTGAATTGGGCAGTTTGCTATTATTGTTTCATGCATTTTGTTTCACTGCTTACTGGAAAAATGTTTAAACGATAAATTTAAAATGTGCTCTAAGTCTAACAAGTGTGCTGTACTATACAAGGAATATAATTTAATAAATTCAGGAAGGTGTATCAAGGAACACATGTATGTTTCTTATTTTGTGTGCAAGGGGCTATGATTTGAAAACAGCCCAAAGGTAATCTTTATCCACCACTAGCCAGATGCATTTTTTTGGATGTGGTGTGGGTTTCAATGCTGTTTCAATGAATGTGTGTTTCAAGGGTAAAGAAGTTTTAATGGCAACTAAGTCTATTTTTGTTGTGAGACAGTATTGCTTTGTTTACCAGATGTCTATTAGTGTCTGTGCATTGTGCTATAAAATGTAAAATAAAATCCAAATAATCATTGGAGAAGAAAAGCAGTATGCACATTAGTGTTTATGGTAAATAGGGTGAAAAAACAAAGGTAATGGGACATTGTAATGGCTACAGGAGGACTCTGGGGACATATTTTGATTGTCTGTTCTTTGGTTGCATTTGAAAGTTGGTATCCCACAATTTCATTGGAGTGGATTGGGTTATGTAATTATGTACGCACATTTTATGTTAATCAGCATACAGATTTGTACCTATTTTTCATGGACCTTTGTCCAGATTTTTGATGTTTCCAGGTTGAGAGGCATGTTTATGTTTAGTTCTATCACATACATTGTCATATTCCATACCTTAGAGGTGTAATGTACTGGCAACGTTAACTGGATGTAGCTGAAGTGCATGTTATAATGGGCCTGGTCTATGTTGTTGTGAGTTTGTCTGTTGTGCATTAGAGCAGAGATGTGAAGATGTGGGACTTGTAATGCAGTTGTGGATCCTCATCTGTATGAGTCTGTATGACTTAACATACCTAGTAGCGCAGGTAGTAATGCACTGCTGTTGTTTTGTTTCTCACAGGTGACCAGGGGGGTTGAAGTCTGTCCCCCTCACAACCTGATGTCTGTGTCTCATCAGACACTGATGATGATGATTGCTATAGTGAGGCACAGGTGGGGTTGTCAGTGGCTGAAAATGTTGCAGAGGTTGACATCCCTCTACTGCCCCCATTTTCACCACACACAGTCAGCATGCTCACACATACCCAGTCCCCAGAGGCTACAGATATTAGACAGTCAGAGGGTGGCAACATTGAACAGGACAGTTTGACAACTATGGCACCACTGAGTGTAGACACTGGCCATAGCCAGAGAGCTGACAAGGTCCCACACAGGCGGAGTGACAGGGGTGCTCATAGGAGGACTGCAGTCCATCCACCACCTGTTGTAGGTGTCACATCACAAGTCACTCACTGCATGGTTCGGGCCATCACGGAGGCACAGGCATGTTCTGGATGCAACACCAGATGGATGCTTAGGGTTATGGATGCAGCACAGTCTGACATTCGTGACTGCCTCCACCGCACTGGAGATACAATGGATCAGTTCAATGATGTAGTGGATAGACGATGGGATGAGACAGTGTCTGTGACCACACATTGTCTGTGCTGGAACATCTGGTCACAGTTGGGCATCAGACATGTCAACAAAGGTCAGCAATACCATCTGCTGGGAGTCCATGTAGCCATGCAGAGTCAAGCTCATGTAGTGGCAGTACCTTCAGCACTGCAGAGGGAAGTGTGCTGTCTGCACCATGACATGGCAGGCCATGGGCACATAGTCCCTGGGTGGTCCTGTGGGGGATCCAGCCTCAGCATTTTTCAGTCACAGTCAAGTACTAGCACTGCATCTGACCTTTGGCATGGTGGTGCCAGTGCTACTCCTGGCAGACCCACTTCACGTATTCATGACTGGAGAAAGTGAACTGTCCACTCTACCATGTATGGTCCACAGCTGTCCAACATACATATGTGTAGGGCTAACACTGGGCTTGACTGTGTGCACATACTCACTCAAACACCACTGTCATGTGCAGGTCACCAACAGACACACACTGCACCTCTTCATGGCCCATCTAACCCACACCTTTTCCTGAATAACACACATTCTGTCACCTGTTTGGCACAGCCTGGGACTCTGGCACCCCTATACCACATCTTGTGCATGTGATGCTACCCTGTGCCACATCCTTGCCAGCTGTGCCATTGATGCAGGAAATGCAAATATGTGTCTGATGCACAGGGTGACCATATTACTTTACATGTACTTGTGTAGTGCAATGTTGTTTTGCCATTGGACTTGTTGTGGGTCACTACAGGTATGGTATGCTGGCATGTGTCATGATTACACATCAAATGTTGTGTATCTTTGTTGCATGATGTTAGACTGGTGGTAGTGTTATTGAATGATAGGTGTGTTATGGACCTGTGTATGTGTCTGTTCCAGGAGACACAGGGGTTAAACAATGGACACATGGTGGCAATACAGCAGCACAGGATGGAATGGCAGATCAGCAGAAATATCATGTCAGCAAGGTAAGGCAGTAAACATGCATGGCTCCCTAGGTGCATAAGTGCATAACAGTGTATCAAGACAATGGGGGCAGTCAATGTAATCATGCATTCATACTTTGTGACAAGGTCTGCTACCCTCGATATGTGTCACCTGGGCTTTCTAAATGTACAACTCTAGAAGGTGGCAGACATCAGTTATGCTTATGTAGAGGAGGGCAATCTAGAGGCCAGCAGCTAGTCACATGCCCATAAAATGCATAATCATTGCAAAGAAATAGCCCACATGGGCATGTCCATAGAGCTGTAATGGGATATAGTTATGCACACACACACACACACACACACACACACACACACACACACACACACGTTGGATGATGTGAGAGTAGAACCCCTACCTATTATTACACACTACAGCTTGTAGTACTTACCACGTGCACCACAGAGTTTATCTGATATTAGACTGTCAGCCAGCACCCTTAAGGTGGATGACATCAGTTGGCCTTCTAAAAGAGGCCAATATAGAAACCAGCAGCTAGTCACAGGGCCTTAAAATGTATAACCATTGCACAGAGATAGGCCAGATGGGAATGTCTGTATTTCTGCAAGGGGATATATTTACACATACACACACACACACACACACACACACACACACACACACACACACACACACACACACACACACATTGGATGATGTGAGGTTAGAATCCCTACTTGTCTACTATTACACACTACAGCGCACAGTAATCATCGCATGTGCCACAGTACTTATCACATGTGCCACAGGTTATGTCTGCTGTTTTTACATGTGGATGCAGGTACAGTACTTGTGGAGTACACAAAGTGGCCTTGTATTAGACAGAATGTGTGGCTGCAGAGTGATATTGCTTGGTACTATTATAGTATCTAGTGTCCTAGGAGTGAGATACCTGGTAATATCCCAGCTATGTGTGTACAGTTACCAGCATGGCCATATGTGGCTGTTTGTAGTTTGATAGGCAGACATGTGGCCAGGGACAATATGGCCTGTCCAAGGCATGCGTTGCAATCATTGTACATTACACCAACTGCTCAGCTATGTCTATCTATAGGGTGACATTCCACAGGCACAGGGGTCTGTGGGTGAGTGGATTATGTACTGTTGTAGTCTTGGTCTGGTTCCATTGGACAGCTGTTGTGAGGTGTAAGTACAGATAACTCCAGCATTCTGAGGGTATGTGGGGACATTTGTACATCTCCACACATGTCTATATAAATTGTGTAACAGGGATGCCTCCCTAACTGTTGCTGTATGTGTACATTATATAAATGTGTTATGTAGATATATGTGGAGACTCTATGTATCATTGTACTTTATATAGCAATATATATATATATATATATATATATATATATATATATATATATATATATATATATATATATATATATGCCACATACTGATATACTAATCATGCGTGATGGGGATAGGGAGAGACAGATATGTATATGTAGCTGTATGTATGTACAAACATATTTCCACATAGCAGGTCTTTGGACTGAAGAGGCAACAGACTTGGGCTCAAGTTAGCCAAGTGTAGGAGCATGCCAGTGTGACTGTCAGTAAATACAAGGTGACTCCAGGCCATTGCTACCTGTATTCCAGTCTGGGATTATGTGTGCTGCAGACCATTGGCTCCAGCACCTGTTTCCACAGTACAGCAGTTCCATGATATTGTCTAAGGCATTCCTCGGCTCTGCACTTAATATGTGACTGATGCCTCTCAACTGTACAGATATTCACAGAATGTCCTGATTTTTGCCTCATATTTTTGGTCCATTTTTTATAACATTGTAGTTTTCAGGCATATTATGGCACATCATTAAAGATTTGAGTTAAAATATGACAGAGACACTTGAGTTTCAGACTCCATACACATCAAGAGATTCATGCTAATGCAATACCTGTTATTCTATCAACTGTCTACATTTGTAAGAGCAATATTTAAAACATGTCCCTATTTTTGGGCCTTTGTCCCACTTTTATTCATAGGTTTGTCCAAATATCTTCCTCAAAGAGGTCAAGAGGTATGATGTGACTGGGGTACAAGTTGTAACACCACAAACAGGGTGACTGTCTGCATACCTCTCACTGTACATGTTTTTGTAGAATGTCCTGCATTCTGCCACATGTGTCTGCTCTGTTCCTCATACAGTTGTGGTTTTCTAGTAATATACTGTACAATGCAGTCACTGAATTGTTGTAACTACTGACACAATAAAGTGGTGGCCTTTACATCCTGCAGCTAATCTGACCTGTTTCAACCTGCTTTTACACTTGCCACCTTCTAGGTTACTCAGAGCACAGGTAATGTCTGTCTGTAATTTTGGCCCTTTGTCCCCCCATTCTCTCTGGCTTTGTCCAGCATTCTTGCAGTAACAGATTGAGGGGTTATGACAGTCTGTGGGAATACCACTATACTAATACCTCACATGCAAAAGAAGTAGATGCTGCCTGATTTGAACCATCAACACCATCACCCATGCTAATATCCCTAACCCAGTAAGCCACACCAGCTGCCAGACAGAGGGGTTTCATTCCTCACATTATCATCAACATATAGACGTACATTGTCACCCCTGCATTATGTGGGAAATACAATGTGTGGCCAGGTTCTATGTCGCAGCCCTGGAATTGTCTAGTCTGCTAATATATCATTGCAGATGTACTGTTGCAGCAGTTGTATGGGAACACTGATGTGATGGGGTTGGGGGATGACCATCCCATGCTCTGCTGGCATACACAGTCGTGCAACTGTTCTGTGACCAACTATTTGGCTCCTCCTTTGAATAATTTAGTGGGGTTTCCAGACATGTGGCCTAGTGAATATTACAGGGCACATATTATTGGACAGAGTACCTGTTGTCCCGAGTGGCTGTTAGATCTCTGCAAGTAGCCCAGTAGCCCATTATATTCCATTGCATACATGTGGCAGGTTTATACATATGCTACCATCTTCTAGTAAAATTGGTGAATAGCTGTGTGACTTAACTTGTGAATGCAGCAGCTGCAGACCTGTAGCTTGGGGCTGACTCTATCTGATGCATGCAGTCCGCAGCTAATACATGGTGAGGTACAGGTTATGTGGGCTGGCTGGCATAATTTTTAATAATATGTACAGTATGTGAGTTGGAGTAAAGTGTCAGTCCCAGGGCCCTAGGTTGTCAATGCATGTGCTATGCATTGTCTCTTGGCCAAGGCCAGTGCATACTAGGCATGCGTATGTCTGCCTACAGTGACAACCTCAGGGGTTTCCTTCTTGGAGTCCCCCTGTGAGGGTGGCTCTGGTGACCTAGGCACTGGTGGGGGGCTGTTTATCCCTTCTCTTTGCTGATCCTCCTACAACTGTTTCTGCAGGATCATATAGTGTAGCATGGTACATACTGTGAACATCTGTGCACATGTGGCTGGAGAGTACTGCAGTGGTCCAACAAATATATCAAGGCACCAGAACTGTGAATTCAGCAGCCCAAACACATGGTCTATAATGTTCCTAGTTTGTACGTGTGGTTCATTATGACGTTCCTCAGTGGGTGAGTGTACATTTCTGATTGATGTCATCATCCACGGTTGCAGTACATAGCCAGCATCCCCCAGTGAATGGCCATGTGGGATGTCCCCCCTAGCAAACATCTGGTACAGCTATGATACATACCAGATATGGGAGTCGTAGTGACTGCCAGAGCTGCCAGCACACACATTCATTATAATGCCCTGGGCATTGCACGAGACCTGGCAGCTGATGGATTGGTACCCCTTGCGGTTGATGTAGATTCTACCCTCTTCACTGGGTGGTCCCTTGATGTGTATATGAGTGCAACCTATGACACCCGGTACCTCAATGTAGTGTGCTACACAGTAGAAGTGTTTCATACTGCTGGCCCTTGCCTCAGGGGTGAATGGAAAATAAATGTGCTCACTGGCATGTGGTAGCATGGCATCCAGGAACTGGTGGAGTACCCTGGATGCTGATGCCTGTGAGTCCCTCATCGTGTCCCCAGTTGGTCTTTGGAATGTACCTGTAGCTAGTATCCTAAGAGCTACACGTTCCTTTATTTCCACTGGGATGGGTTCCTTCTGTTGTCTCTGGGTCTGAGTTGAGGGCAGCAGAGCTCTGTGAGTTCTTGTAATATGTGCCTGTCAACCCTGTAGCACTCTACAATCTCCAGCTCATGTAGCCCCTGCATGGTTACTCTGGCCCTGAATGCTCTTTTCCCTCTCAGTCTAGGCCTATGGCCAGCAGCAGTAGCAGCAGCAACATTGACCTCAGCATCTGGCAGATACATATATAGCAGACCTGCAGCAGCCCCTAACATTTCTTCAGTTAAAAGTCCCAAGTCTGTACTTCACTGGTGCAGAGTATGGGGGTGAAACAGATTATAGGGTTTCTGCAACCTTTATAGTGCTCTGCTGTAGGTGCAGCATTTGTGATTGGCTACCTATGATGCATTCCACCTGCTAGGTACATCATTAAGGACGGTTAATGGGCCCTAGTTCAAGCAGAACAGGGGTCATCAGTAATTATGATATCATTGCCTTTCTCAGCCAATTTTTTTTAACTGCCTTCCACACTAAGCACTGCTGCGTGCCACGCAAACATGAACCGTGAAGGTAAACAGTGCTCAGCACTCAGTGTATAATCACCCATGAGAGGTCACACTGACTATGGTGGTGCACCACGCAAACATGCTGAAACTCACTAAAACACTTGCCCCAAAGGTAAACAATGCTTAACAGACATTGTACACACCCCCACACTCAGCAGAGTGGTGAAACATGCAAACAGGCACTGATGAGTTCCAATGAGCTTAAAAGACTGCAGTCATACCCACTTTTGATGTCAGCTACCTCTTCTATGGGCACCAACATGGTTCTCTGCCTACACAGATGGGATCTGCGGACACGGATACACATCTGTGCTATTCAGTAACCCCAGCTCATTTGCATACAGATCTGTGCACAGTACCTGGAAACTACATGGTTCCAGGCCCTGCCTCATTAGCAACCACAGCAGTCTACCATTGTACATACTCCATGCAAGGTTCTATAATGCATTACTGTCACATACTGCTAATTTTCATTTTGACACTTTTTAATTTTTTTATTTTTCTTAATGGCATGTTTGCACACTGTGGCACACTGCTCAAACATAACCTGATTATTAAAAAATATATATTTTAAATTATTTTCCATTAGGTTTTGGACACACAGTGGACAGTTTTGCACATATTTGTGTCTGCTATGCTATTTCTGTCCTTCTAACTGCACCTTTACAGCTCGTGTTGTCTGTTTGACATCCTGTACATGGAATTTTTCTGTGTATATTTCGGGCACATACACAGGGTCTGCAGGACTGCCTAACTGCTTGCTGGCTTGCTCTCCCCCCTCATTTGCATGCAATTCACCTGCTTATGAGGTGAATTGCATGCCACAAACACTTCCATGTTGGCATGCTCATGTATGCCCCTCAGCTCTGTTTATTAGATTGCACACCTACTTACTTTTGTGTAAGCAGTGTGCCACTATGCCTACATGGAGAAAAAGTCCATGTAGGCTTTATTGAATTCCCTCCACCATGTTTACTTTGAGTTATAAAATTCAGTTTAAGACCCAGAACCTAAAACCTACTACTACTATAAAAATAGTTTGTGCTGAATAGTTTGCCATTTATACATCTTTCATAACACCTATGGTTCCAGAAATATGAAAATTTGTTTGAAATGTGAGGACATAATTTGATTCTGTCAAAAGGCTTAGGTTCTGCCCATTGCAAGTTACAGTGCAAACTTCCTGAGCGAATGAGATACTTCACCAAGGCCTTGATCAATATGGAGTAATGAATATAGGTTCAAATTCAATCAAAAAATCTACTATTAATATGTTTGGGAATTTGGACTTCCCAAGCTTCTATCATATCAAGGACACCTCTTGCAAGCTGTCACAGTTAATAGAGATCCTGATAACTTTGGTTACAAAGAGCAATCTTTCAGTCATCTAGAAAAGTAAATAAGAAAATCACCTCTTCTTAGTCCAAGAAAATCATAGCTCTTCTCTATATGCTTTATTAGGTATAATATTAAATACAGTGCACTCTGGCACCATGTAGCTCTAAAAGCACATTATCAAACTAAAGAGTCCACAAAGAATCCTCACCAATAAAATACAGTATTAGGCTCCCTCACCTACCTTGGAAGGTTAAAATCCTTCTTATTATGCATATCATTAGGCTGTTCTCAGTGATTTCTTCTTTACCTTCTGTGCTATGAAATACCCACCATATAGATTTTCTCCACCTCGATAAAAACTGGTAGCACCACTAATACCCATACTAAAAAAAAAAACTCAGCCTTTTTCAGCCTTCATTAGTGCATAAAGAGAACCTCCTAGCAAGATGTCTATCCAATCCAACTCAATCCAATTTGTGGAATAAATTCAGTCTTCATATCAAGCAAAGCAATACCCTAGTTGCCTTTAAGTTCACACTCAGTGAGTGATTTGGATGATGGAATTTCAACCCTGGGTTATATGGTAGAGCTCTGTTTGAATGTGATGTCTAAAACATCACAATTTTACTGGGTTATTTGGGTACTCATCTAAATGGCCATGTATACGCTACTAACTGTGAACACATGGCTTCCCTTTTATATATAATCTCCTTTATCGTGAGCTATGAAATACTGCAGATCATCACAGCTGACAATCTGCCTTAATTTAAAGCAGAATACAATAACAAGCTTTGCAAATCACCCACTGGAATATCTTAACAGCATTTCTATTTGATTCTAAAACACACTTCCATTCCTTTCTTTCTTTCTTCATCTAAACTTACCATTTAGATAGTTAATAATTTGATCAGTTTGTAGTTAATAATTTGATCAGTTTGTATTCTTGTTAAATTTAGTTTTGCAGATATGTTTTGTCTTCTATCATAAGCTTTTGATAAACCAGAATAAGAACATGCAATAGTTGAATGCAGATTCTCATTTACTTCTTTGAAGAATCTCGCTGATTGATCACATATGAAATAATAGCTTTAATCCTTACTGTCAAATGTATTAATTGTTACTAAATCTAACATTTCCACCTTTTCATTCTATATACAGTTGTGCAGTATTTCCTCAAAAAATAAAGTTAAAATTAATGGCTGCCAGTCGTCCAGTGAATGTCTTTTCATCATGAAAGTCTTCAAAGTCAAGGTACTTTGTGCAGTGTATGTTTTTTTTTTTTTAATACTTCAAATTCAGTTTATCCACACAATTATTCTGGTATTATTGTAAATATTTTCTGTTGTATCTTAATTGATATTCCTTCTTCCTTAACAGTAAATCTCCTTAACTTCGATTCTCAGAAAATCTTTTTTTTATCAACCCAGCTAGATGCTGAATGAATATTGTGAAGATCTAAAGAGGTAATCTCTTCAATATACTCAGCATTGATTGAGACGATTTTTGGTTAAAATGCCCCTTTGGGGTATATCTCACTAAACATGTCAAACAATTAGAAAGATCCCAAAGGATGTGAACCAAAAAGATCACATCTGAAGTGCCTGAGCTATCAAGCTCTATCATTTTACTCAGGGTATTATAGACTTTTGGGGGAAGAGCTCTACCTTGCTTACTATAGCACTAGATACCAACTATTCCTGAGGTTCCTGTTTTTCTGCAAGTCCAATATCTGCCCCAATACTAGAACCAGTGACCTAAAGCTTCATTAACAGAGATATACGATTTGGTTGAGTGATAGGATTATAACCCAGCACCTCTCAAACCCTGGAATAAACTTCCCTGCATGTTAAAAATGGGTATGCAAATATTTACTTTGGGATTGACTAGTTTTGCCCTCCTGGAGGAAGGAGGTGCTGCCTGAAAGACAACACTGATAGGCGGAGAATGGTCATGATAGTGGCCTTGGAATAGCTGTGAATACATGAACCTACAAACCTATATATAAACTGGAGGTGTAAATGAGAGATTGTTGGAATGTCTAGACTAGAATCATACCTTTAAAAGTCAAGAAAGCATGAAAGCTATAACTAATAAAATCAGGTTTACTGTGTGAAAACATAAAATATAAAAATTCAAATACCACAGTCAGAAAAGACTCATTTTTTCATGAATGTGGGAAGTGCCTGCAGACCTGCTAAGAGAACTGCAAACTGATGATTACTACATGGTACAAGCCTACAGATGATAACTATAATTTATTTTATTTTACTTTATTTCATTCTTTTTTCTTAATTATCTAAGTTTCAGTTTCAGAGAAAAACTATGTTAGAAACTGTAAGACAAGACGCGATTAATTCCAGGAATTGAAGTTTGGGAGCTTGTAACTGGCAATGTGCAACACGGCCCAGTAGGTGAACAAGGGAATGTTTAAACATGCACTAGGCCCCCGTTATGTTTTTGTTTACCTATTGAAGCCTTTCACTTTCACTGTCCTTTTTACTTACCTGATATGGCAGGTATAGCTACTGTAATCTATGTGTCAGTTGTTAATTAATTAATATACACTACATGGTAATTAATAGCAGTCTGTAAGGCCAGTCTTCCATGAAACTCGACATTTAGCCTCACTGTAACATATAAAAGGAACAGAACAGAGAAGTTGTTTAACATGGTAAATGATAATTTCAATGGAAACTGCTGCAAATAAATGATGAAATCTAGTTCTCTGTTATGCAGATACATTTTAGTATTTATCCTAGGTATAATGTTCTTTTAGTAAATATTAAATCACTCAATGACACATCAATCCAGATGGGCTTTACTGTAGAGTGATAATAAATGTTCATCAGCCAGACTCGTAACCCTTTTTAACATTGTCATGAGCTTAACATCACTAAATAAGCTCTATTTTAAGAAATGTCTCATTAGTGGGGAAATTAAATCACTCATGACATATTATCTTATGCTAATTTTGTAACAAATGTATAAATGTTTCTTTTTTTTCATATATATACTTATAAGACACCATAGCATTGATTGTGTAAATCACCTCTAACTGTCATTTACTATTTTTCAAATGTCTTGTCCATTATAGCTAATCATTTTTATTTATTTTACTTGGTGTGTATTGTTTCAGGCAGCATTGTTTAGCCTAAATTTAAGTACAGAAAAGTATTGTTAAATATTTTATCCATGAGTTATATCTATAGTACACCAACATGCTCTATCAAAAGTATTTAAATATCTTCGGAATGTGAATAGGAAACAGTCCATACCTTTCTAAAGTGTTTCACAGTGCTAGATTCATTATTTGAATTACTGAAAATAAATTATTTCACGTAAAATTTCTTAAGATATCTAGCCAGAACATATTAGTTTTATCAGTTAAAATAATTTTTATGTTCATTCTTTCCTCATTGCAGTCCTAATTAGATGTTTCATCTTGCAGCAACAAACTAAGCATACTGTTTTGATTTGTCATTTTCAAATGCTTATTGATAATGCCACCTGCCACTCAGCAAAACATTTTCACTGATGTGTATTTTCTGAAAAAATTCTATCCTATTTTATGCTCTTCATTTTGTGAGAGTGAAATCATCCAGAAACTCCAGCCTTGAGGAAACTGGCATAATTGGCAGGCTTTTTCTCACATGCATATCTCTTCCCCTCACACTCACTCACTCACTCTCTCTCTTTTTCCATAGATATATATATATATATATATATATATATATATATATATATATATATATATATATATATATATATTTATTAAACATTTGTTAATCAGGAAAGTCCAACTTGGAATGAAGCCAATTTTCAGTGGAGGCCCGGGAAGAAATACTCCAGACGCATGTCTTTCTAATGCGGGAGGAAACCCACATGAATGCAGGGAGGACATGCAGACTCCGCACAAAAGGCGACCCAGCCGAGAATCATATATATATATATTCATGCAATGCGAATGTTAGCAGTAATGAGTGTGTGACAAAAAATAGATAAGAGATATAGACAGAAGCATAAAATAAGAGATGAATGGTAAGTTAAAAGGGACCTTAGGGGAAAAACGTGTGTGTGTGTGTGTGTGTGTGTGTGTGTGTGTGTGTGTGTGTGTGTGTGTGTGTGCACGCGCATGTGTGTGTGTGTGTGTGTGTGTGTGTGTGTGTGTGTGTGTGTGTGTGTGTGTGTGTGTGTGTGTGTTTGTGTGTGTATGTGTGTGCATCTATTAACTAGAATATTCTAGTTCATTCTACATAGTTTGTGTATCTATGTATCTGACTAGAACACAATTATTGCATTAAAGAAGTCATTTATTTCCATATTATGTGGTTTGTCCTAAAAGAAAACAAAAAAAAGAAAAAAATAGCTCAATGTACACTTGACACATAAATTGAACATAAGAAAGCCTATGTGTATTATTCACATGATTGTGCACTCCAGCTCATAATAAACAGTAAAGTACCATACAAACATATGCAAAATCATGTATGATCTCGCACAAGATAAGCAGCCATCACAAAACACATACATGTACACATATATTACATAAATAACATAGGACAAATGCATGCATATCACATACCATCAATAAAAACTCTGACTCTGAAATTCTGACAATCTAGTTTCCTCACTATATTTTCACTTGTTGAAAGCATTCAGTGCAGTCTGCCATCATCAACTACTACAAAAGCTGTCTTCTACAGGCATCCTTCTCCCAGTTTAAAAGCTACTTATCAAACAGATGCCAAGCTAAAGCTACTTATCAAATAGATGCCAAGCTGGCAAGTAGCAAAATGAATATTCGTCCTTTCTATCAGTCACAGTTGGTGTATGACAGTGATCCATACTGGGATCTCTCCTGTTTAATGTATTCATAAATGATCTACACACAGCAGCCAAACACACTACACTGATTCAATATGATAATGATTCCATATTAATCTGCTTTGTCCCTACCCTGCACAGATCACAAGACTCAAGAACGTTTCACATCCATTGAAACCTGGCTAGACAACTAAAACTACTACTGACACTTCCATGCAAAAAAAAACTAAGCTGACCCTTTTCACTCCTAAATAACACTCACAAATTAAAGGACCAGTTTAACATCACCTCATTCAACAACACTAAGATAGAGACATCACCACACACAAAACTTCTTGAGATCACAATGGATGATAATATGAAATATGATCCACATATCCAAATAACAGTCAGAAAAACACATCAAAACCAGGGCCTGTTGTATAGAGATAAACCTTTCTTCATAAGTAAAGAGAAACAAGTGCAAAAATCTGCTTTCATCCCACACCACCAAATGCTTCTCAAATCTTTACAAAGCTGCCACTACTCCGCAAAACAAAACGAGAACAATGTTCTAACAAAATCACAAAATTTTCCTCAAATGTCTCTTACCATAGCTACCACTACCAAGCCCTTAGACAAAGACAACTAAACTGGAATGAGCTACCCCACATCTTTTACCATTACCAGCTTCTAGTAGTCCACATTTTATTATGCAACTCATAGCAAAACCCAGCCCTTGAAATTATGTTCAAGAACTAAAACCCAAGCAGAAATCTATGCTCTCAAGACTAACTTCTACTTGGTAAAAATAAATCTCTAAAACAGCAGGAGGTGCACTATACTCCACCTATAGCTCCAAAATGTGGAACTGTATCACTCTACCCTCAAGCAAGCAAAACAGCTACAAACTTTTAAAGCAGCTCTTAAACAGCACATAAGATAATTCTGTATCTGTCAATGTTCATCCCCTGTATAAAATGTGCACATGCTGTCAAACAGGTGATTCTATGCAACATGAAAAGCTACAGAGTAAATGCATATTTTTTTACATGTTTATAAAGAAATGAATTTTATATGTAAATACTTGCATATTATGTTTTCTTCATTCATGTAGCCTGTATCTTCAGGCTTGGGAGGTTGGCATAATGGTTAAGGTGTTCACCTTACAAACACAAGGTGTAGGGTTTGATTCTCACATGGGGTAGTTGCCTTGGCTTAAAATGCCCACAAGGGCAGTTAGCCTAATACTAACCTATGAGCCTACATATATTCTATTTGCAGTATGGATCTTTTCCCCCAGGTCTCCACTGAAAAGGGGTTCTCATACACAATCAGTCAATCCCTACTAATAAATGCAGATTAAAATAAAATAAATAACAAGCAAACACATAAATAAATTGCATATGAACTATGTGCGTGTGATACAATACTGCAGGTGTTAGTTTAAGATGTACAATACAAAACAAAAAGAAAAATGATAAAGCAACCATTAGCTCTGTATTACATTAGTTGTAGAAGCACTATACATTTACAGTAGGAACAATAATGTACCAAACACCATGTTTGTTCACAAGCTGAAGTGTAAGCCAAAGACAGATGGACAAACACAGCTTGACAAAGAGGAAATTCACCTCCTGTGTCTCTGCGATTGGCAACATCAGCTGTTATTCCTTGATCAATCAATGCTATGCACATCTGCTGTGTGAGGACAGGACAGTCCTCCTCACTCTGTTTCTTTCTTCCTTTATTTCTGTTGTATGCTTCATCAGCAGTATATGGCTGCAACAAATAATAGAATCTAGTCATAGTACAGCCATTTATCTGAAAAAATGTAAGAACATAAAAGTATTTGAAATATCAAAAAAGTAGTTTTTGAAGTATAAAACGTTCTTAAGGTTTATGACACAAATTAAAAATTTCCTTGTACATCAGGTTCACGGTACAGGATTTAAAAAAAAAAGTTCAATGCTTATATTAAAATAAATAAATAAATGAGTAAAGCAAGCCTCTGCTCAGGAAAACCATGTTGTGGAAGTCTTAACTCAGAAGGTTTGCACATCCAGCAACTGTTTCTAAAGAGGTGGCAGTCTCATGGAGACTGGTCTTACAGGGGAGTCCACAAGCAAATGTGGCAGTCCCGGAAGCTGGCTAAAGCTAATCAGCATTGTGCTGTCTCTCTCTTGGAAATGGCATCTATGGGACTGGACATGGGTTCTACCATGACTACAGATAAGTATAACCAAGCTGTGGGTGCGTCTGTATGTATGTGTGTGTGTGTGTGTGTGTGTGTGTGTGTGTGTGTGTGTGTGTGTGTGTGTGTGTGTGTTTGTGTGCGCGCATGTGTGTATACATGCATGTTCATGTTGGAGGAATGCCAGTGCTGCAGTGATGCATGGGCTGGTAGGGAGAACAGTAGCAGGGTCAATCAGGTCTGATAGAACAGTGTTCATTTTATATACATGGTAAATACATGGTAAAGAAACACTAAACAGATTTTTCTCTGTGTGAGTTTATCATGTCTCTGAATTAGTGAATATTTCCTTCATGCTAATTGCCCAAACCGTGTTGGCTGACTAGTGCTGGTGGGAAGAATCTCCTTAAATCCTGCAGACTGGGTTGAGCTGCAGCTACTACATGAATGTCAGCAATCTCAGAGCAATATGTTACCAGAATAAAGATTGTTTTGGAAGAGAGACAAGTCTCCTGAGTATCAATCAAGAAATTAACAAATTAATTTTCCAAACTACATAAATAAATAAATAAATAATCTTCTAACTTGTTTTTAAGTCTTGAGTTATTTCAATTAGCATAGTTTGGCTTACCCAATACCTTTAACTTTTTTTTTTTTTTTTTAATTTACTGTAATTGTTAGTAACAACTAATTTCAGCCTGTTTGAATGTGGCCCTCAAAGGGAGTCAGTGAGTGACAGAAGTTATAATCAGGGCTTTTTTTTACTTTTTTCTCTATATAGTTCCTTGTACTATGTGAGCTGTTGATCCATATTTAGTTATTAACTGTCCACATCAATAAGAGGGTTACAGCTCTGATAATTCTGAATTCAGCTTAGCAAGTCTAACAAACCATACACACAGATAAAACAAGGTAGCAAATGTCTTACATTCACTCAAACTGTAGTTGCAAGTAGTAAGAATCTCTACATAAGCAGCAATGAGAGTCAAATAAATTAAAATATTTATTTTAAGCGCTTTTCGTCTGCTGTAAAATGCAAGACTTAATCAGAAACTGATCCTTAAACATTAAAACTGCCTTTTATAGGCTCAGCTGATCAATTAATTCTTCAAACCAATAAACTTAAAGGCACAGTAGAAAAACACATACATATCAACATTAAAACAGATACTGAACACGCAGAACAAGTGCATGACTTGACTAACTACTGCAGCAGCCGTATAAATGCATAATTATCCACAAGCACTATAAAATGTGAATAATAGTTATTAAGTGTATTTAAGCTGCAAGGAAACTATTAGCGACACAACTGTAACAAAGTGTCAACTAGACTTGTAAAGTGTCGACTACATTTGTACTGCGACTCACAGAAGAACTTATACTTAAAACTAGATAATTTCAATACAGAAAGGTCATCATTCCATTCATGTCTATAGCTATTCACTGTACGAGCTTAGACCATGAATATGGAACTGACTGATACCTCACACTATTGTGTATTCACTTCCTAAGACTTTTCAGTCTCAAGATGCTGATAATTGAGCAGGTATCATTCAAGCCTGGTGGGTAACAGGCATTGAGTCTAACCTGCCATATTAATTCCAATTCTTCTAATTTCAATGGTCTAGGCCCCCCTCTACTATCAACATTTACTTGGTCAATGATAGTAAAATTAAAGGTGTGCCCTTTATTAGCACAAGAATGTTTTGCTAAAGCATTTTCCAACTTCTGTTTCTTTGTTGAATATTGGTGTTCATATATCCTGTCGCGGAACCTCCGCTACGTTTTGCCCATGTAAAACGCAGGACACAGTTTACACTTAGTCAAATATACAACGAAGCTGGAGTTACAGTTGAATCTGTCTCTAATTTTGTATTGTAACAAATTTGCAGTAATTGCAACATTCACATTTAGTCATACCATTACGACGAATAGTAAAAGTATTCATCTGTTCTAGAATGGCTTTCAAATTTCGCCCTCTTCTAAAAGTGACTCTAGGGAACTCACCTAGTTTAGTGTAAATGTTACTATTAATTTTAAATAGTTCCCAATTCTTTTTTAATATGCTAATACACAAAAAGCTGTGTGACGAATAGGTGGTAATAAAGTTTACTTCATTGTCTTTAACCTGCCCACTCTCTAGACTGACACCGGAAAGTACACTGTCATTTACTTTACCATTAACAAGCTCAGAAGAGACATTTTTGACATTCAAAAGTGGTAGATATATTTTGTCTGTTCTCTTTATTCTGATGGTTCACGGTGTTTAACAGATTGTCAAATATTAACTTGAAATTCAATGATGATGAAAGTATTAGTGTAAACTTAGTGGATTACTTCAACACCACTAGACAATTCTTACAGTAAACACATACATTTAGTACCAACAAAATAGCATACTTAGACATCTGCTTGGTTAAAATGTAGGAATTGAACAGCTATATAGCTAAAATTTACAGGAAAACTACGTATTCTAATACATTCCTTCACTTTTCAAGTAACCACCCTTTACACCAGAAGAAGTCAGTAATTAAGGGCCAACTAGTGAGAGCTTCAAGAATGATCACCTTAGAAGCTGACTTTCTTGATAAATGCTCTCTACTTAGGAGTATGTTCATCCAACGAGGTTATCCAGAATTTGTAATGGATAATCTAATTAATGAGGTAAGAATAAAGAGAACAGACAAAATATATCTACCACTTTTGAATGTCAAAAATGTCTCTTCTGAGCTTGTTAATGGTAATGTAAATGACAGTGTACTTTCCGGTGTCAGTCTAGAGAGTGGGCAGGTTAAAGACAATGAAGTAAACTTTATTACCACCTATTCGTCACACAGCTTTTTGTGTATTAGCATATTAAAAAAGAATTGGGAACTATTTAAAATTAATAGTAACATTTACACTAAACTAGGTGAGTTCCCTAGAGTCACTTTTAGAAGAGGGCGAAATTTGAAAGCCATTCTAGAACAGACGAATACTTTTACTATTTGTCATAATGGTATGACTAAATGTGAATGTTGCAATTACTGCAAATTTGTTGATGTGACTAATAACTTTACTATTACCGGTATACAATACAAAATTAGAGACAGATTTAACTGTAACTCCAGCTTTGTTGTATATTTGCCTAAGTGTAAACTGTGTCCTGTGTTTTATGTGGGCAAAACAGAGCGGAGGCTCTGCGACAGGATATACACACACCAATATGCAACAAAGAAACAGAAGTTGGAAAATGCTTTAGCAAAACATTCTTGTGCTAATAATAAAGGGCACACCTTTAATTTTACTATCATTGACCAAGTAAAGGTTGATAGTAGAGGGGGGCCTAGACCATTGAAATTAGAAGAATTGGAATTAATATGGCAGGTTAGACTCAATGCCTGTTACCCACCAGGCTTGAATGATACCTGCTCAATTATCAGCATCTTGAGACTGAAAAGTCTTAGGAAGAGAATACACAATAGTGTGAGGTATCAGTCAGTTCCATATTCATGGTCTAAGCTCGTACAGTGAATAGATATAGACATGAATGGATTGATAATCTTTCTGTATTGAAATTATCTAGTTTTAAGTATAAGTTCTTCTGTGAGTCGCAGTACAAATGTAGTCGACACTTTACAAGTCTAGTTGATACTTTGTTACAGTTGTGTCGCTAATAGTTTCCTTACAGCTTAAATAGACTTAATAACTATTATTCACATTTTATAGTACTTGTGGATAATTATGCATTTATATGGCTGCTGCAGTGGTTAGTCAAGTCATGCACTTGTTCTGTGTGTTCAGTATCTGTTTTAATGTTGATATGTATGTGTTTTTCTACTGTGCCTTTAAGTTTATTGGTTTGAAGAATTAATTGATCAGCTGAGCCTATAAAAGGTGGTTTTAATGTTTAAGGATCAGTTTCTGATGAAGTCTTGCATTTTACAGCAGACGAAAAGCCCTTAAAATAAATATTTTAATTTATTTCGACTCTCATTGCTGCTTATGTGGAGATTCTTACTACTTGCAACTACAGTTTGAGTGGACCTTGTCCTTGTTTTGGGAAGATACTAACACGCTGGACTTGGTTTTTCATTTCTCAGTTTGTTTGCTGTTTCTGTTTATCAAATGTCTTACATTACACAAACACTTAAACAAGGTACTATGGTTTATTTTGTTATCCTGCAAAAAAATATTGAACACAGCTCTTTAAAGTTGTTATTTTGCAGGGCTGTAAGCTTTACTTTTACCCTGACTTGCTTTTGAGAAAAAATATTTCTAATAAAGTTTTTTAAGCAAAGGAATAGATTTCAGGATGCCTTGAATGGCAGAGACAGGTCACCTCCTAGCAGTTTGTAAGATACCAAGTATAGTAACAGGGCTTTGTGTACGTCCATGTAGGACATGTTGTTCAGGCCTTGTATCCTTTTAGTAAGGTATCACTATGGGAGTTCTCTGTGGGAGTTCCAGTTATTGTTTATGTCTGGACATAAATATGCCAATGGGGCACTGTGACACCCAAGCACTGGCCCAATAAACAAGGAGCCTCAATCCTCACCACTAGCACCAGTGAGAGGCATGCACATTGGGAAGGATAACAAGTACACACACAGTAAAGTACAATTTCAGCACACAGAGATCACAAGTTAGTCTGGGACTGGTTTCTTCCTTTCTCTCCAGATTCCCAATAAGACTCCCCACTGGCACAGCTATAGGGTCCAGATCTCAGCCTAGTGGTCAAACTAAAGCCTCCAGCACCCTCTCTGTCCAACCAGTGCTTTGTGTCCCTGCCCAAGTAGCTGACACACACACACTTTGAGATATGAGTTATATACAAATACACAGACACTCCTGGGAAAGGCTGGCACAGGTTCTCCAGCTATGCCCCCTTCTCTCCAGAGTATAAGGTAGAAATCACTGCCACCAACCACTAATATCAGCTACTATAAGGCCCTTCCCAAAGGGTGACCAATTTCACTGTGTAATATTACTGTTACACAAATAGTAATTATGACTGAGCAGCAAGACTATTGGAGTGGCTTAGACAGTATCACCAAATGCATGCAAGTACTCTCTAAGAGCTTAAATTATCTCTACACAAAACAGACACAGTTGAAAGGTTTAAAATATTTAATAATAAATAAAAACACAAGAAAAATCTCATCAATTCAAGAGTTCAGAGATCACAGGAAATGTTTAAAACAATATTGTAGGATAGTCTGACATAAATATAGAAAACAGCTAGGCTAATTTGGCTATATTTCTATCTAACTATAAGAGAAATACTAAAGTCTAAGATCCTACTTACAGAGCAAAGCAAGTGCTGGTGAGGTTTTGCCAGCTTTAGACAAAATCCAAAAGGCCCAACCTTTCTCTCTGAGAAAGTCTTAAATTGATAACACCCTGTACTGCTGAGTCATTTCACATTACATCATTGTTGACACCTCTGCTGAAGTTTCCCAGACTCACAGAACTCAGAATTTAACATGTGTTTATAATCTTGCCTCTGCCAGGAAACCAAAGCAATAAAGGACACTTCACGCATAAAACCTAGTAATTAACTCTTGTCCTAAGACAATGGAAAGAATTTCTTAGTCCAGACATCCTGTCTCCAAGCTTGAGATCAAACAGTCACAAAATGCTTCACTTATCAGCTTTCTTCCAGCAGGATGCACTGTGGTTACATTTTTGAAGCTCAGAACATAACACACTGTTCTTACATGTGTTACACAAGCCTGTGGATCATATTAATATTTACAATGACATAGAATTATTTACAAAATTCTATCTAGCTAAGCTGGTAGCCTTCACAGGCATTATATTCAATTACTGGCCTAATAAAGGCAGAGTAAAAGGGGACAATGACATCGCTAGATGTAGACACAGTCCCTTTGTTTATAAGCTGTACAATATAGAAGGAATTTCTTACAACCATAGACACATGTAAGTCAAAAGTTAGGTCACTGTCCACATAAGTTCCAAAATCCCAAATAGCTGGGTCAACTCTTAGGGGCGTATTGTCAATGTAGTAGCTCCTTGGGGAAGATGACTTCCCAAAGGATACACCAAGTAAACCACAGGTACAGCCAGGTAGTTCAGAAAATTTAATAGACAAAATTCAAAAGTCCACAATACACAGTAAGCGCTTCCATCCAAATCAGACTTCCTCAGACTGAATACTGTGATTAAAACATAGCAGCTTAAAAACAATTCTAAAAGCAACACATGACTTTAATAATGATGTAACTTCCTCCTTTTGAGATAAGCTACAAAATCAGATCTGTCATTTAATCCAGGAGGATAGCATGCATTCAGCTTTACCTGCCATATATATTCTTTCCATCCAAGTTCATCTTCAGCATCAAATCTATTATTAACATTTGTCACTTCGTCTAATACAATAAATTTGAAATCTACATGGCATGCTAAGTTATTTTTATAATGCTTGTCAAGTGCATTTTTTTCATCTTTCATGAGAACTGCATATTTATGCTCTTATATTCGTCTGTTTAATTCTCTTATTGTACGTCCTAAATAACATGAATTACAGGACAAGTACAATACCAGATAAACAACAAATCTAGATTTGCATCTATATCTTACCTGTATCTTAATTAAATGGTCACCCACTATTAACTCCTTACTGTACATACCTGGATTAATAACTCTATTTTTAGGGGGGGGGGTTCAATTTAGCTTTGAAAAGATTTTTAAAACTTTTTCTTTTTTTCTCTACAAATACTGGCTTTTCTCCCATCACCCTAGCCATGTCAATCACTGACTTTAATAATTTCCAATTATTTGTAATAATGTTTTTAATAGATGAAGTGTCTATACTATTCTCTATCTGAATGGATGTAACAAAGTTGCTTTGCTTGGTATTGGAATTTGCAGGCAACTTTTGACTTGTTCTCATCTATTGGCTGTCCTTAAGGGCGTCTACTACTACACTCTCTAGATACCCTCTGTTAACAAACTTATCACATAAGGCCTCACTTTCCCTTATGAAATCACTTTCCTTATCTGTTAATATATCTATTCTTTTAAGCTGACTCTTAATGATGATATTCTTAGTCTTTCTCGGATGTAGGCTATCATAATGCAAGTAAGCATTATTTTGAACCTTTTTCTTAAAAATAGAAGTACATAAGCCCTCACATTTTTTATAGATATTTAAATCTAAAAATGTAATGCTCTGTTTGTCATAAACTGAAGTGAATTTCAGATATGAACATACTTTATATAAATACTTCAAAAACACATTAATTCTATCACCTCTCCAAATGAAAAAGACATCATCAATAAAACATTTATAAAACATAATGTTTTGCATAAAATTACTTTCATAAATATAACATCTTTCCCATCCTTGAATAAAAGTATTGGCATAGCTAGAGGCCCTTGCTGCACCCATAGCTACACCATTAGTTTGCTTATACAACTTTTCATTAAATTCAAAAAAAATTAAAGCTCAAAATCATATCAAGTATTTCCATTATAAGACTAACCATACCTTGAGAAAGTTTTTTGACCTTTATAAGTTCAAGCTTAACTGTTTCCATTCCCACATCATTAGAGATGACAGTATATAATGACTTGATATCGAGGGTAAAAAGATAATCGTTTTCACTTATTTTAAGATCCTTAATTTTGTTTTTAAAGTCAAATGAGTCTTTAATATAAGCGTCATTTTCTACCACAGTTAGTTGCAAGTGTTTATCTACATAGATGGCCAGTGCTTTGGTTTTACTTCCACTACTACTTACTATTTAACGCAAAGGTGGATTTTCCAAAACTTTATGTATTTTTGGCTGACCAAATATACGACGTATTCTTGGAGCCTCAACAACTAAAAAACACCTAGTTTGATCCGTAATGCAGCCTGTCAAAAAACATTCTTCAATTTGGCAATCTATAAACACATAATCTTTTTTTTTTTTTTAAAGACACCCTTTTATAAAAAGATATATCAGCCAACATTTCTTCCATTGTATCTACATATACATTCCTATCTAAAATAACTAAAGCAGTGCCCTTATCTGCCTTGGTAACTAAAATTGCATCATTATTTAACAAATCATTAAGCATCTCTTTTTGTTTAATACTTAAATTAAAATACTTAAATTCAGGTTTATTATTGAACAACTCTATTATTTGTTGTTTGCATAACATTTGAAAAAGCTCCAGCTCTTTCTTTAATGGAGGATTATAAAAACTAGGTTTTACAAAACTTACTTGTTCATTCATCTTGTTTGGAAATAATAACAAAGTTCAATTTCCTCACATAGTCTCTAAGTGCATTAATGGTATTGCACTTATCAGCCATTTTTGAAGGTACAAAATTCCATCCTTTCGTTAACACATGACATAGTTCATCATTTAGAAATAAACTGGACAGGTTTACTATAATAAAAGCAGCATCATAAGTACCTTTGTCATTTAACATTTGGTAAATTTCTTCTTCACATTGCATTGTGTGTTTTTGTACAGTACTGATGTTACTTCTGCCCAAGTTCTGTTTTCCTTTCCATTGTGCTGGTAAACCCTCATCAGCTGACTGATGCTTTCTCTTAAAACCCTTATTAGTGTTTGCAGACTCATTTTTTTCTTTATTGTTCTTATTTACTATTATTTCTTCATTTGAGGTACTGGCATTGTCATTTCAATGGGCTAATCTCTTTGATTTCCTTAGGCCGTTGTCTTCTGTTTGTATAGCTTCCATTTCAGTTCGTTCTACTATTGCAGACATTGTAGATAATGTACTTGCTCCTCCCTCTCTCTCTGCCTGTGTCGTTTCATCCACGCCTTCATAATCAGCTTTATCTCTCAAATACTTGCTGATTTTACGTTTTTTAATCAACTCATTTTCTTTTTCTAGTTTATTTTGAATAGTGGTCAGCTTAGATTCAAAATTATCTGAAGTTAGAGAATCTTTAAGCTTAAAAAAGCTGACCTAATATTCTTATTGAGATTGTCCATTTTTCTTTTGTTGAAATCTAACAACAGCTCTACATACTGCAGCCCAGTTTATTGATTTAATTATATCTATTTGCTCAAAGATTCTGAAGGGTAATCAGTATCAGCTGGCATCACAGAGACCCTCAATCCTTTAGGCACTCTCTGCAATTTTAAACAACAGTCAAAATAGACATTATCCCACTGAAGCCTTTTTAGTTTAAGCAAATCTTTCTCTAGATGACCAAACATTTCAAAATAATTAAACATTGCTGTTGTAATGTTATTGGTGATTTTTAATCCTTCAAAAGGATTAGAAGGAGGCACTAGCTAGACATTTAGTGCCTCATCAAATCTTACAAAAGCACCACTATTATTAGAAGTAGCAGAGGGAACAGCAGATGCAGAAAAACAATATGTTCTACCTTCTTGATTAAGCAAAATGGAACCATTTGGTGTATCTGTTAATATTCCTCTTGGGGTTAGAGTTAAAAATTTGGAACTTCCTTGGTCATCCATGTAAATCAAGCAAAGTCAAAAGAAACACACCTCACTGGAACAAGAATAATCACCAAGTAAACCACAGGTACAGCCAGGTAGTTCAGAAAATTTAATAGACAAAATTCAAAAGTCCACAATACACAGTATGCACTTTCATCCAAATCGGACTTCCTCAGACAGAATAATGTGATTTAAACATTACAGATTAAAAACAATTCTAAAAGCAACACATGACTTTAATAATGATGTAACTTCCTCATTTTGAGATAAGCTACAAAATCAGATCTGTCATTTAATCCAGGTGGATAGCATGCATTCAGCTTTACCTGCCATACATATTTTTTCCATCCAAGTTCATCTTCAACATCAAAACTATTGTTAACATTTGTCACTTCATCTAATAAAATAAATTTGAAATCTACATGTCATACTAAGTTATTTTTATAATGCTTGCCAAGTGCATTTTTTTATCTTTCATGAGAACTGCATATTTTTGCTCATATATTCATCTGTATAATTCTCTTGTACATCCTACATAAAATGAATTACAGGACAAGCACAATGCCAGATAAACAACAAATCTAGATTTGCAGCTATATCTTCTTTGTATCTTAATTAAATGCCCACCCACTATTAACTCCTTACTGTCTGTCATTAAAAAGTTACACATATTACAATTTAAGCATTTATACATACCTGGATTAATAACCCTATTTTTAGGGGGGGGGGTTAATTTAGCCTGGAAAAGATTTTTAAAATTTTTCATTTTTTCTGAGCAAATACTGTTTTTTCTCCCATCACCCTAGCCATCTCTACATCTGACTTTAATAATTTCCAATTATTTGTAATAATATTTTTAATAGATGAAGTGTCTATACTATTCTCTATCTGCATACATGTAACAAAGTCGCTTTGCTTGGTATTGGAATTTGCAAGCAACTTTTGACTAGTTCTCATTAATTGGCTGTCTTTAAGGGCTTCTACTTCTACACTGTCTGGATACCCTGTATTAACACACTTATCACATAAGGCCTCACTTTCCCTTATGAAATCACTTTCCTTGTCTGTTAATATATCTATTCTTTTGAGCTGACTCTTAATGATGTTATTCTTAGTCTTTCTCAGATGTAGGCTATCATAATGCAAGTAAGCATTATTTTGAACCTTTTTCTTAAAAATAGAAGTACATAAGCCCTCACCATTTTTATAGATATTTAAATCTATAAAAATGAATGCTCTGTTTGTCATAAACTGACGCAAATTTCAGATATGAGCATACGTTATTTAAATACTTCAAAAACACATTCATTCCATCACCTCTCCAAATGAGAAAGACATCATCAATAAAACGTTTATAAAACATAATGTTTTGCATAAAATTACTTTCATAAATATAACATCTTTCACATCCTTTCATAAAAGTATTAGCATAGCTAGGGGCCATTGCTGCACCCATAGCTACACCATTAGTTTGCTTATGCAACTATTCATTAAATTCAAAACAATTAAAGCTCAAAATCAAATCAAGTATTTCCATTATAAGACTAACCATCCCTTGAGAAAGTTTTTTGGTCTTTATAAGTTCAAACCTAACTGTTTCCATTCCCACATCACTAGAGATGACAGTATATAATGACTTGATATCGAGGGTAAAAAGATAATCGTTTTCACTTATTTTAAGATCCTTAATTTTATTTTTAAAGTCAAATGAGTCTTTAATATAAGCATCATTTTCTACCACAGTTGACTGCAAGTGTTTTTCTACATAGATGGCCAGTGCTTTGGTTTTACTTCCACTACTACTTATTATTGGGCGCATAGGTGGATTTTCCAAAACTTTATGTATTTTTGGCTGACCAAATATACAACTTATTTTTGGAGCCTCAACAACTATGAAACGCTTAGTTTGATCCATAATGCATCGTGTCAAAAAACATTCTTCAGTTTGGCCATCTATAAACACATAATATTTATTAATTTCTTTAAAAGATACCCTTTTATAAAAATATATATCAGCCAACATTTCTTCCATTTTATCTACATATACATTTCTATCTAAAATAACTAAAGCATTGCCCTTATCTGCCTTGTTAACAAAAATTCCATTATTATTTAACAAATCATTAAGAATCTCTTTTTGTTTAATACTTAAATTAAATACTTAAATTCAGGTTTATTATTGAATAACTCAATTATTTGTTGTTCGCATAACAAAGCTCCAGCTCTTTCTTTAATGGAGGATTATAAATACTAGGATTTACAAAACATACTTGTTCATTCATCTTGTTTGGAAATAATAACTTAAAGTTCAATTTCCTCACATAGTCTCTAAGTGCATTAATGGTATTGCACTTATCAGCCCTTTTTGAAGGTACAAAATTCCATCCTTTCTTTAACACATGACATAGTTCAGCATTTAGAAATAAACTGGACAGATTTACTATAATAAAAGCAGGATCATAAGTACATTTGTCATTTAACGTTTGGTAAATTTCTTCTTCACATTGCGTTGTATGTTTTTATATGATACTGATGCTACTTCTGCCCAAGTTCTGTTTTCCTTTCCATTGCGCTGGTAAACCCTCACCAGCTTATTGATGTTCTCTCTCTCTGAAAACCCTTATTAGCATTTTCAGACTCATTTTTTCTTTATTGTTATTATTTACTATTATTTCTTCATTTGAGGTACTCGCATTGTCATTTCGATGGGCTAATCTTTTTGATTTTCTTAGGCCATTGTCTCCTATTTGTATAACCTACATTTCTGTTCGTTCTACTATTGCTGACATTGTAGATGATGTACTTGCTCCTCCCTCTCCCTCTGCCTGCTTCGTTTCATCCATGCCTTCATAATCAGCTTTATCTCTCAGATACTTGCTGATTTTATGTTTTTTAAGCAAATCATTTTCCTTTTCTAGTTTATTTTGAATTGTAGTCAGCTTACATTCAAAATTATCTGAAGTTAGAGAATCTTTAAGCTTAAAAAAGCTGACCTAATATTCTTATTGAGATCGTCCATTTTTCTTTTGTTAAAATCTAACAACAGCTCTACATACTGCAGCCCAGTTCTTTGATTTAATTCTACCCATTTGCTCAAAAATTCTGAAGGGTAATCAGTATCAGCTGGCATCACAGAGACCCTCAAACCTTTAGGCACTCTCTGCGATTTTAAACAACAGACAAAATAGACATTATCCCACTGCAGCCTTTTTAGTTTAAGCAAATCTTTCTCTAGCTGACCAAACATTTCAAAATAATTAAATGTTGCTGTTGTAACATTATTGGTGATTTTTAATCCTTCAAAAGGATTAGAAGGAGGTGCTAGTCAGCCATTTAGTGCCTCATCAAATCTTACAAAAGCACTACCATTATTAGAAGTAGCAGAGAGAATAGCAGATGCAGCAAAACAATTTGTTCTACCTTCTTGATTAAGCAAAATGGAACCATTTGGTGTATCTGCTAATACTCCTCCTGGAGTTAGAGTTAAAAAACTGGAACTTCCTTGGCCATCCATGCAAATCAAGCAAAGTCAAAAGAAACACACCTCACTGGAACAAGAGTTATCACCATGTAAACCACAGGTACAGCCAAGTAGTTCAGAAAATTTAATAGACGAAATTCAAAAATCCACAATACACAGTAAGCGCTTTCATCCAAATTGGACTTCCTCACGCTGAATAATGTGATTGCTCTTTAAAGAAACAACTATGCTACAAATCTCATACATTTACTGTAATGTTATCCGATAGGACAGGGACTTATCCATGTAGAAACCGCTCTGCATGTAAGCATATTTATACAGGTAATCACTTTGAATATCCCTCTATAAAGTTTAAGATTGATTTTAAATATTATGCTGATTGCAGAACTAGGAACGTGGTTTATTTTTTTTTTCTGTAAAGTTTGTTTCGCATTCTATATAGGAAAAACTACCCGAATGTTGAAGGATAGAATCCTTGAACATCACAGGGACATGCGTAACAGCAAAGAAACTAGTGCACTCGCACAGCATGTTTTGAGAGAAAGGTTAGACCAGGAGTTCCATTTTTTTGTCAGTGAGCATATAGGTGTAAATAACAGTGGTGGAGATTTTTGTAATAAAACTGAAGAAACAGAACAAAAATGGATTATACGTTTACATGTTGATAAGCCCCCTGGTCTAAATAGTAAAGTTTCATTAAAACCTTTTTTAAAATCTAGATGCTTGAAACATTAGGTTTCTGATGTGTGGATTCACACAGACATAATTGAATATATATGTACTCTGGAGGTCTCTGTGGCTTTTATTCTTAATTGCTTTTAATTGTTTTAATTATGCTATCTTGATTGTGCCTATATAAAGGGTATGCTTTCTGTTAGCAACTAAAGTCTGATGAAGCGGTTATGCTGAAATGCGAAAGCGCTTACTTTTGGTCCTTTTAACAATAAATAGACATTTTATTTACCTGCCGTGAGTGACCAATGTTTCTGTTTTTGATTATTCCTATATATTCTTTTACATTTATTGGTCACTTTACTTGTGGGAGACTGTTTTTATTTCATGCCTCAAAATAATGCTTACTTGCATTATGATAGCCTACATCCGAGAAAGACTAAGAATAACACCATTAAGAGACAGCTCAAAAGAATAGATATATTAACAGATAAGGAAAGTGATTTCATAAGGGAAAGTGAGGCCTTATGTGATAAGTTTGTTAATAGAGGGTATGCAGAGAGTGTAGTAGTAAAAACCCTTAAAGACAGCCAATTGATGAGAACAAGTCAAAAGTTGCTTGCAAATTCCAATACCAAGCAAAGCGACTTTGTTACGTCCATGCAGCTAGGGAATAGTATAGACACTTCATCTATTAAAAACATTATTACACATAACTGGAAATTATTAAAGTCAGATGTAGAGATGGCTAGGGTGATGGGAGAAAAGCCAGTTTTTGCACAGAAAAAAAGGAAAAAGTTTTAAAAATCTTTTCCAAGCTGAATTGAACCCCCCCCCCAAAAAAAAAAAACAGAGTTATTAATTCAGGTATGTACAAATGCTTAAATTGTAATATGTGTAACTTTTTAATGACAGATAGCAAGGAGTTAATAGTGGGTGAGCATTTAATTAAGATACAAGGAAGATATAGCTGCAAATCTAGATTTGTTGTTTATCTGGCATTGTGTTTGCCCTGTAATTCATTTTATGTAGGACGTATAACAAGAGAATAAAACAGACGAATATATGAGCATAAATATGCAGTTCTCATGAAAGATGAAAAAAATGCACTTTGCATTTTGCAGTGTGTTTGGCTTTCGCCACCCATTTTAAATTAATTTTGCTATGCCTTTTTTTGAGGTTAGTATACTGTGCCTCTGTCTAACAGTGACACAGAAGTGATAGCCGGGGTAAACCTACGATCTCCCATCCACTCATCAAGATTCCTCTTGAAGAGAGTCAATGTGGGACTCTGCCTAACCTGGACTGGGATTTTATTCCAGAGTGAAGGGAGCCTCTGGGTTATGAATCTGTCCCTCCAGCATGTCCTATTTATTTCAGTGCTGAGGTTCAAGTCTCTCAAGTGCGTAGCTCAATGGGATTTGGATTTTCTGAGGTGCAGCATGTCCATTAATTCTGGGTTGGACATGGCTTTATACGTCAGGCACAGATCGCCTCTGAGCAGGCGGTATGCCACTGAGTAGAGCTGGAGTTTCTTTAACCGGGCAGCATATGGCATCTGTTTGAGCCCTTTGATCTTCTTGGTGAGGTACTTTTGGGGTCTTTCCAGTTGCTGCAGGTGTCTGGTAAGGTACATCCCAAAAGGGGCATTGTACTCAATTATGGGCCTGATGAGGGATGAGTAAAGAGGTACGATGACTTCCCCTGATCTAGATGTGAATCCCTTCATGATTAGGTGGGCTATATAAAATGTTTTTCTAACCACTTTGGCCACGTGGTTGTCAAATGAGAGATTCCTATCAACTTGGGTCCCCAGGTCCCTAATGACTTCTTCTGTACTTAATGGATTACCACCTATGTGGTAATTTGTGGGCACTTTGTTTTTGCCAAAGGGGATGACTATACACTTTTGGCTTAGCTTGAGGCCATGGCTCTGGCACCAGTTGTCTGTTTCTATGAGGCCCTTTTGGAGGATGCTTGTGTCAGCTGGAGAGTTGATTATGGCGCCCAGTTTGCAGTCATCTGCGAATTTGGTCAGCCACAGTCCTTCCGTGTTGGCCTGTACCGCCGAGAAATATATACCGAACAAGAGAGGTCTCAGGACTGAGCCTTGTGGGACGCCACTTGTAACTGGTTTGGAGTCTGACATGGCTCCAGCAATTCTAACCATGTGGGTTCTGTCCTTGAGCCAGTTTGCAACCCATCTAGTGACATAGGGGTTTATATTTAAGCTGGTGAGCTTATCTATAATGCCCGAGTGGGGTATTGTATTGAAGTCTTTTCCGAGGTCCAGGTAGGCTGTGTGGACCACCTTCTCCTCATCAATGGCCTTGGTGACTGTTTCAAAGAAATCGACCAGGTTTAAGAGGCAGGATCTGCCCTTAACAAAGCCAAACTGGGTAGGATCCAGTGTTTGTAGGTCCCCAATATCTTTATTTATGAGGTCCATGATGATCCTTTCCATAGCTTTGCAGACCAAGCTAGTCAGGCTTATGGGGCGATAGTTTCCAGGATCCGTTGAGGCACCACCTTTGTGGAGAGGGACCACTGTTGCTGTACGCCACTCTTTGGGTACATATCCTGTAGTAAGGCTAAGATTGAACAGTAGTTTTATGTTTGGGTTTAGCTCTTCTTGGAGTTCATGTAGGACGCAGCCCAGGACACCATCTGGTCCCATTGATGCTGTGTTTTTTGCTTTGGAGAGGGTGGCTCTTACCTGAGCATCTGAGATGTCAGGGAGGCAGCACTCTGTTGGGATAGATATTTGCCCTTTGGTGGGGAGAGGGGAGAAGTTTGCACTGAACCTGTCAGCTAGGATGTTGGCAATGTCTGTGGGCTCGGTGTATATTTTGTCATTTTGGACTAATTCTGAGCATATCTGGGAATTCCCACCCAGGTTCCTAACATAACTAAAGAAAGCCTTGTGATTTTCCTTAGTGTCCTGTGCAATTTTTCTCTCAAAGCTGGCCTTAGACGGTTTTCTGAGTGCCTGTAGTTTTTTGCTAATACTGATCAGAGATGCCTTCCCTTTTGGGATTTTGCTCTATCATGTAGTAGCTTCCTCCTTCTATTGTATAGTTTGTTTATGGCTAGGGTCTACCAGACAGGACGCCTGCCTTTGGAGGATTGGGTCTTGGTTTTATTTGGGATTGCATGATCCATGCATTCCTGAAGGTGTTCATAGAATGTGTTTATAAAGGATTCTGCGGTCTGGGCCAGATTTTCCACAGGCCCGGGGCTTTGAAGGATTTTGCCTCGGTTTTGAGGCGTGTGAAATTTGCTTTAGAGAAGTTTTTCACTGTGGTTTTCTGGGCAGGGGGTGGGGTCGGGATGTGAATATCCAGTGAGATTAGTTTATGGTCTGATCTTACCAGTGAGGGATACACTTCTGGTCTGGAGCATAGTGTCCCCATGTTGGTGATGATCAGGTCCAGTATGTTTTTCCCTCTTGTGGGAGTGGTAACAAGTTGTTCCATAGCATTTGAGTTTATAAATTCTAGGAAACTTTGGGCTAGGGTGTTGGAGCTAGAGTAATGCTCCCAGTCTATGTTTGGGTAGTTGAAGTCGCCCAATATAATGGTGTTTGGAGAGACCTTCATATTTTCCAGTATTCTCAGGAAGGCCAAGTGGGGTTCCTGTGTTTGTGAGGGTGGTCTGTAGCAGGCTATAAACTGGAAGGCAGTTTTACCCACAGTTAGTTGCACATGGATAGTCTCTGATGCTTCGTGCTGTGCCACCAACCTGGAGGTGTGGGTATCTTTGACGAATATTGATACTCCCCCTCCTTATGTGGTTCGGTCCAAGTTTTGGGGCCGAAAAGCATGGTATGAGGTATAACCTGGTAGTGCTGGGGTGCTCTCGGGAGCCTTGAACCAGGTTTCTGTTACTGCACAGATATCGATGTTCTCCATGCTAAGGAGAGTTTTGAGTGTGTGCATCTTGAGGTTTAGACTTCTGGCGTTGAGTAGCATTACTCTTAGTTTCTTATCCCTTGTGATACCTATGGAGGTGGGTTTGTCTTTTGAGCCTTGCCTAAAAAGGCACTATGGGGGTAGCAAGAGCCTTTGCCAATATCCGAAAGCCCAGGGTGACAGGTGCAAGCCGCCCCTAGCGAAGCATTGTGGCTTGTCGAGCATGTCATCCCAGGCTGACAGGCATTGGATCACCTTTGAATGACACCAACACTTAAGCCAATTGTTGAAATTGATCATCTTGTCTTCATATTGTGGCATCATTCTTGGTGAGGGTAAGATGCTACTCAAGGTCAGGGTCATACCTGGGCTACATGCTCAGAGAGCTCCTCTATGTCTCTTTTCATGTAGTCCAGGGAGGTACGTCTCAGGTCATTCACACCAGCATGGACAATGACTGAGTCATATTTGTACTTGCCTTGGAGTGACCTGAGTGCTTGTGTTATGTGGCGGATCCTAGCGCCCGACAGGCAGCTCACCGTGACCTTCTCCTTGTTGAGCCTGGTGAGCGGGACGTCAGTGTGCCTGACGATAGAGTCACCTATTACAAGTGTATCAGGTGTGTTGTTTAGCCTTAAGGGCTGTGACTGTTTGGCACACTGGCTTTGTGAGTTATGTGTTGCACGTGTTTTGTTTTGGGGTAGCGGTTTCTTGGGTGTCTGCTTTGGAGGTCTCTGCTGCTTAGTCAGATTTTTATTTAGAGCCTCCGAGTATGTTTTTGTGTGTTTATGTGTTTGGTTTGTTGTCGTGGTAGGTCTATGTGAGACTGGAATTGTAGTGAGTGTGGTTTCCTTCTCCTCCTGACTGGTTACGCCAGTACTGAGTTGAGAGAGCTTAGCCTCCAGTTTGGCTATATGGTTGCATCTCTCACATGTGTTGGAATTTGTTGGGAGGAGGAGAGGGTTGTCTGTGTACATGAGGCAGTTGTAACATTGCCTCAAGATTCCCAGATTCACCTGCTGGACCGGAGAGGAGATTGACAACTGACCTTTGGACATGCTAGAATAGTATTGGGAATTCCTTTATAATTGAAAAAAGGGCCAATGGGGAACAAGGTACTCAAAGGGAGTTTGTGAGGGTGTAGTGCTTTTAATTTTTTAGAGCTGACTTATATAATTGCTTTAGTGAGCAAGTGCCAGGTAACTTAAATGCAATGTGTTACAGGTAACTTAAATGCAAAAACGACAAACAGTAACTTTCTTACAAGTGAAACAAGGAAATAAGTACAGTAAGCAATGCAGATATTACTAGGGATCCACAGAAGTGCTAAAAGGCCGCGTTTTAGGTGGAATTAGCGTTTCAGGGAAATAAACAAACAACAAGCATACAAATAAAGCTAGATTCAGCAGGCCTGGATCTAGTCTATGCTACAGCAAACAAGGTGTACCAATTTCAGTAAGAAACAGTTAGAATATGCAGGCACTATAAGCCTTTAACCAGAAATTCCCTGCTCAGAAGGGCAGAGTCCAGCCTCTCCTCCCACAAGAGTGCAGACCGCAATCCTTCTTAATGTAAAATAACTGGCCTGAAGCCCAAGTGCTTAAACCAGAACTAATGCACTTTTAGAATAACAGACACTGAGCTCTCAATCAGCAGTTCCTAACTTAGAAGGATGTAAGCTACCTGTCCTGCCACCACAGTGCAGGCCACAAACCTTCCTAATGTAAAACAACTGGTCTGAAGCCCAAGTGCTTAATCCAAAAGACTTAGAAATGATAGCTACACTTTAATCAAGTTACTACCAGCAGTAATAAACACAACTGAATACTTTAAAGAATGCCTGGATTAGTGCTCAAGTTATACAAACAAAGCTAGATTCAGCAGGTCTGGATCTAGTCTATGCTACAGCAAATGAGGTGTACCAATTTCAGTAAGAAGCAGTTCAAATATGCAGGCACTATAAGCTTTAACCAGAAATTCCCAGCTCAGAAGGACAGAGTCCAGCCTCTCCTCCCACAAGAGTGCAGAATACGAACCCTCTTAATGCAAAATAACTGGCCTCAAGCCCAAGTGCTTAAACCAGAATTAATACACTTTTAGAATAACAGACACTGAGCCCTCAATCAGCAGTTCCCAACTTAGAAGGATGTAAGCAACCTGTTCTGCCACTACAGTGCAGACCACAAACCTTCCTCATGTAAAACTGGTCTGAAGCCCAGGTGCTTAAACTAAAAGGCTTACAGTGAGTTACACCAAGCAGTAATAAATACAATTGAGTACTTTCAAGATGACGCAAGAGCAAAATAAAGTAAGAAAAAACACAAATACAGTAAAAGCAGATTTTTTTTTTTTTTTTGGAAAGAGAGAAAGGAGTAGCAGAAACTAAGCTGATTGGCCTTCTCAAATGCTCTCCCTATACTGGGTAGAATGAGGTAATGACACTAGACTGGGAGGAGGGTCCCAGATCAAATTTACACTAGGGGCGGGCAACTGCAAAGCCACCAACTATAAAAACACTATACCAACAGGGAGGGAGGCTGGGAAACAAACTGCAGAAATGTTACTCCCAGCTGAAAAGCAGCAGTGAGCCTTTAAATGAAAGTTTTAAACAGCTAAAGGAGCCACTAGAAAAAAGAGTTTAACTGCAACAAGTTATCATAAACAAACAACCCAACAGATGCTTAATAAGAGCGGACAATTTCCAGTTAATACCTCACACACAGTGAAACTAGCTAGAAAAAATACACAGTACACAAAGTGCTATAAACAACAAAGAAATAAAGAACAAAATAAACAAAAAACAGGATACTTAATGTTATATATTGTAGCTCCGAGTTTGCTGAGTGTCCTTCCTTTGATAAGCTCACTGTAAAATGGCTGAACACTCACAACTGAGCTTCTTAGGTAACAGAAAGTTGAAACCTGAGACAGCTTTTAAGAAAGAAATCTCAAAAGAACCAATGAGGTGCTTAGTCTATGCTGTAGTCCAGGAGACCTCAGTCAGCCAATGACCTCAAACAATTCTCTCTCACTGAAATGCCTGATGGCTTTGGCTAAAACAAGATGTCCCTGAATTATGTACTCAGACACACAGCCTCCACAAACACTAGGCCCAAATACAGCCTGAATATGGAAATGCTACAAATATCCCCACTACTTAGAACAAACTGCAGAAATGTTACTCCCAGCTGAAAAGCAGCAGTGAGCCTTTAAATGAAAGTTTTAAACAGCTAAAGGAGCCACTAGAAAAAAAGAGTTTAACTGCAACAAGTTATCATAAACAAACAACCCAACAGATGCTTAATAAGAGTGGACAATTTCCAGTTAATACCTCACACACAGTGAAACTAGCTAGAAAAATACACAGTACACAAAGTGCTATAAACAACAAAGAAATAAAGAACAAAATAAACAAAAACAGGATACTTAATGTTATATATTGTAGCTCCGAGTTTGCTGAGTGTCCTTCCTTCGATAAGCTCACTGTAAAATGGCTGAACACTCACAACTGAGCTTCTTAGGTAACAGAAAGTTGAAACCTGAGACAGCTTTTAAGAAAGAAATCTCAAAAGAACCAATGAGGTGCTTAGTCTAAGCTGTAGTCCAGGAGACCTCAGTCAGCCAATGACCTCAAACAATTCTCTCACTGAAATGCCTGATGGCTTTGGCTAAAACAAGATGTCCCTGAATTATGTACTCAGACACACAGCCTCCACAAACACTAGGCCCAAATACAAGCCTGAATATGGAAATGCTACAAATATCCCCACTACTTAGAACAAACTGAAGACATGTTACTCCCAGCTGAAAAGCAGCAGTGAGCCTTTAAATGAAAGTTTTAAACAGCTAAAGGAGCCACTAGAAAAAAAGAGTTTAACTGCAACAAGTTATCATAAACAAACAACCCAACAGATGCTTAGTAAGAGTGGACAATTTCCAGTTAATACCTCACACACAGTGAAACTAGCTAGATATATATATATATATATATATATATATATATATATATATATATATATATATATATATATATATATATATATATATATATATATATATATATATATATATATATATATATATATACTCACATATAAATATATTTACTTAGGGTAGGCTTGTTAAAAGCTGTAAGATTCTTAGTTTTAACTGTTTAATGTAATAGTAGTCACCTAGCGTGCATGCGTGATCTTACTGATTACCCCTCCCAAACACACACATACACACACCAGCCATAGTGCAGCTTTGTTTTCTGCTAAGTACTTCATCTACCACTTACACACAAACCACAAAAGCCACATTTGACCTTTTTTGGCAGATAAAACATCATGCAAAACTTGTGCTTAATTTTGGGCTAATTGTACACTTAAAAGATATGCTGATCTTGGAATTTCTGATACATATATGACAATGAGAACTATCCCAGTTAGCAGCTTCTGTGGAGCCTCACTGATTATGGTTGTCTCCCTAGGAAGTTTCTCCAACTACCACAATATGTTTTTTATGTAACTTCCATGCAGTTGTCCATTCAAAACACGACTCTGCTACCATATACTTTAATTTCTGTGATAGTATCTTGGAAGGAATAATATTACATGTCTTGCTGAAATATATCTATCTATATGTCTATACAAATACATACATTACATACATATATATATATATATATATATATATATATATATATATATATATAAATATATATATATATATATATATATATATATATATATATATATATATATATATATATACACATACACATGGGTCCCCTTCAGAAACCTGAACATTCACTTACCCAACATTTAAAATGCTGAGACAAAAAGGCTGAAACCACACAACACCAACATTCTGTAACACCGACTTTCCATTCCAGGTAATTAACTGCTTGGCCATCCTGTTGAACTTTGCCCCTTACCCCCACAGTAGTGCAATCTCGGAGTTGGTATATTTAGTTAGGGAGTGTGGGAGCCAAAGCCCCCCACATGGGTGGGTTTGGTCTTCTTTGGTTTACGTTTTTATTTAGGATGGCCAAGCTGTTACTTACCTGGAGTGGTAAGTAGGTATTCCGGGACATTGGTGTGCTGGTGCTGTCAGCCTTTTCATTGGGTAAGTGAAATTTCATTCTTGTAAAGTAGAAATGTAGACCTATATATATATATATATATATATATATTCACACACACATATGAATATGTCTCATGTACATCCCCCTCCCATGTCTCTCAACAGGGGCACACATACCTAGTCATAGGATTGCGTAAATATGATATGAAAGGTTTTATCAATAGGAAATCAATGATGGTTTCCATTTACTGGAGAGTTCAGAATGTCCATCAATCTGCCATGTCAAACTTTTCCATATGGTTGCATAGGATGCATATTTGATTGCTAGGTCTAAAACTGTGTGGCCCCACTTTTTGATTCTCTACCAGAGATCACTAAAGTTGTAATCCAGTTTAATGGAAGCACTTTGTTGCAAGCAGAGATGGTGCAGCTTTGTTAGTTCTATACAAGCCTCTTATGTCATCCATTTCAACACTCCATTGGTTTCATCCAGATTTCTTTCTTGTTGCCTTTCTCATTAGCCATTTAGTCCAAGCACAGTGCTAGTCTGATAGACACCCTCTGAATTCCTGTATTCCATGGTAATCTGTTTTTTTTTTCACATTCTAGCTACTGCATCTTTATGAAAGTTACAAATGTCTGACCCATTCTTTTAAATTAATGAAGACTCTTTTGCAATCTGTTGTCTGCTCTGTCTTCTACCAGGTGCTGCACCCCCCAACCATATGAATGGTCATGCTGGAATAGCTGTCACATTTGGGTTATCTTTCCATGCCTACAAGTTTGACTACAGGACGAGGACTAGAACTTGCCAATAAGCTTTATCCTGTATTAGTCCTATGTTTGAGTTCCGTTGTCTTTGCTTGTCTCCTATGTGATTATAAAGAGCTAACTTTACCTGACAGCGATTTCAGAAATGAGGCATGTATGCCTATTTGCGTTACCCATTTAATAAACTAAAAAAAAAATGTAAAGCCTGAATCTGCAACAATTTCTTCCTGTTTCATACCTAACCTGAATTTAATGCTTATAACATCACCACACTGCTACTTCATTTCATCCATTTCTCCTTTCTTTATTCCCACAGGATCTCCTCTTCTTGAGCTCGTCTTTTTATAATCCATACACTTTTGCCCTCTTCAAAACATCTAGTTGTATTACAGCCTGATCACTCCAAACATTGTTCTTGTTTCCTCTCCTTTTTGCTAACACCTCACCTCTCATCAGAGTTCCCTTAATACGTAAACATTTTTGTGCATGTTGTGATATACAAATTCTGAAACGAACAGTGCTAATCCTTACCTTCCTGCCTCAACCTTTAGTTCCATTTTTTAGCTACAGTATATTAAGCCGAAAAGACAAAACTGAATATATTCCTTTTGTTTAAGGTAGAATATAATTCCATTATACATGCACAAACTATGTAACTCGTTACTGAGTAGATAATCTGTCTTGCATTCAGTTAAGTCATACATTAACTTAAAAAAGATTGTTCCAAAATAAATGCATGCTTATACAGAGTGACTCAAATGTTAGAATAGCTTCAGCCAGTGCTTGTACATAGTTGTTATGTATCTGAATTATTCATAAAGCAAAACAATGCTACACAGTACATTCATGATGCTTTCAGACTGGTGTTACAGAAGCTTGCTTTTTCACATTTTGCATACTCAGCAAATGGCAGGATTAAGTGTGGGTTAGGCTGCTCTTTGTTTTCTAGTCAATTTAACAATGTAATGAATCTGGAGAGAGAGAGATATGAATTAAATACCTTCATTAAAGTTAGTCATCAGTTAGTCTTTTTTTATTCCCTCATGTACTGGCTTCACAGCAGTGATGACTGACTCTGAAACAGTGCAATTATATTGGATTAAATGGTCCATGTATCTCAGAAAAACGGCTTGTCAGAATGTGACAAGAAGGTCTCACTGAATCAGCTTGACAGACAGCTGTACCAACTCCTTCCGCTTAGAGTTAACAGTGTTCTTTGAGCAGTAGGGGGATGTATACACAATGCATGGAACAGCAAGATGATATCAAGCCATAGGACCTATTCTTGTCTTAAAGGAATAGACTAAACATTATGACATATGCAAGTATTTTTTGAGAGAATATCAGCAAAATTTTGTGCTGATTCACAAATATTTACCTTAAATACTAAGACATTTTGTTTATACAGTAGCACTCTCCATGTGAACTGAGTCAAGCATTTAACACCACAGGCAAGAGGAGGTAAGCAAATAACCTTTAAGCAACAAAGTAGCTGGCCACCATCAGTGACAAATCATAGAAAAGGATGTTTTCAGAGATTTTTATCACAGATAATTTATAACTTAATGAACTGGAGAAAATGAATTAAAACATTGCTTGTGAATGGCACACCTTTTTGTTAGGACCAAAAAATGTCGTCTATCAATTAAACATTAACTTGCATATTTGTAAGGCTTAAAATGCTTCTCTGGAATCAATTATTCAGTCAGATTATTAGTAGTACCTGTGCTGTGTTCAGCAAGCTTGTCACTTTTCTGACTGCATGGATTTACATTTATATAGAAAAATACAGTGAATATCATGAATGGCAACTGAAAGAGAAATTCAGCATAATATCTTAATTCTTTGCAGACTGGTTTTCATGACAGATGAAATAAGTAAGATTTTATTACACCTGTTATATTTAAAGAGCGAAGGGGAATATCAAACCCTTTGATACAGAACTACCAAATATGTATTTATGTGGACAGTACATGACTTTGTAACAGCACAGGCAGTGAAATGTGGAATAAGAGGGCATACGTAAATCTTCAATGCCTGGCAAATTAGTTAAAATATCCAATGCTGAGAGCTAGAAAGTTAAAACAAATTGGGAAATACACATGAAACAAAAATATGTGTGCTGAAGGCAATGCATCCTCTAAAGGTAAGATGATAAAATACGGCAACTTGCATAATGAATGTAACTCAAGAAAGCTGTGCACAAATGCTGGAGCCGATGAGATACATAAAGGTCAAAATGACAAAGAAATGTATTTTCTTTTGTGCACTGGCTTAAACTGTTGCCTGCATTGTCTTGGGATCTTTATCTGAAGATCCATGAATGGAAGTTGCATAATACTGCTTGTTTTATAGAAAATACACCTGCATCTTCTGAATAAGCATTCCTATTATTATATCATAAGATGCAGGGAAATAAAGCGGGACTAATTAAAAAAAAGAAGCGTAAGAGCATATGTGTGTGTGACTTTACACAAGCACTCATACATGTGCTTGTCTGACAGCACTTTCTTGTCATTTACTCATCGTTTGCCCTTTAGGATTTTATGGATTATGCTAATGGCAGAAGGTGGGAGGCTGGCGTAATGGTTAAGGTGCTTACCTTAGAAACACAATGCACAGGGTTTGATTCTGACACAGGGTAATTGGCTAGGCTTAAAATGGCCCATAAAGGCAGTTAGCCTAGTACTAACCTATGAACATGCCTCTGATATCATTACATCAAACAAACTCCTGATCCCTCAGAGAACACTCATTGTAGGTAATAGAGAATGTGTCCTACTTTTGCCATTGCTTCCTTTATGGACAATGCTTCTTCACAATGTTTACTATAACAGGATAAAATATTTCCAAATATACAAAATGGCTAAATGGCAGCACATTTCATTTGGGGATCTAAAGACCATTATATAGCTGAGTGTGGGTGATATCTGTTCAATGTCAGGATATCCAAAGATAGAATAAGAACTTATAGCTTCTTCAAGTGAGAAGAAATACAAAAGGCAGTTTCTTTCTTTCTTTCTTTCTTTCTTTCTTTCTTTCTTTCTTTCTTTCTTTCTTTCTTCTTTCTTTCTTTCTTTCTTTCTTTCCTTCTTTCTTTCTTTCTTTCTTTCCTTCTTTCTTTCATTTTGATATATGTATATCTTACAAGGGTCACTGTTCCTTAAATTCTGTCCCTTTCTTTGCTGACCTTACACCCTCATTGTCCTTTACTTCCCATTTTCTATACTTGTTTTCATGGTTATGGGGAGGGGGGTTGAAATATATCACAACAATCAAAAAGATAAAGATCAGATTTCCAGTAAAAATCACCTTATAACAGTGATCAGACAGTTATCCATAGCTTATATATACCTTACACACATGCTTAAATGATCTCTAATGTGTTTTACTTTTGCGCAGTTCAAGTTTTATTTTGTTTATAATTACTGTACACTGACCATCAAAAGACGACTTGCTTGTCCTCTGGTTTTTACTTCCTATAATGTTAGCTTGCATCACATTTGGTTAGTGTGGTAGGGATGAGTTTACTATACTAAGATATATTACTTTATCTTTCGGGGGTAATTTTCTTATCCTACAGGATCTCTAATTTATTATACCAAGGCTTGCCTTCTAATAGTACTGCTTTCTTGTTCCTATTTAATATAATTTAGTATATATGTTTTAAATTTTGTGTAACTAATTCATTCCTGAAAAATATACTTGTAGTGCTATCCGCCTACATGTTTTATTGTCAATTTAATAAAAAAGTACATTACTACTTTTAAATGCTAAATTACTATTCATTTAATGACATTGTTCCTAGTATCTTTACTTTCAAACAAGTGTTCAACATGCTCTTTTTCTATAATATTCAAACTATCTAAATATTTAATTTAGTTTTAAAGCCATAACTTTTTTGTTCAGTTCATCTCTGAAAAAGTTACATTTTTCTCTCCTTTCATGCATAATATGTTAGTTATCAGTAGTAGCATAATTTAGCACATCATCATTTTTATGGAAGTAACTTCCGGTGTTATATAGCATAGACCACATTGTGACAATGAATTTTGCTCAGCACAGAGAAAGAAATCAGTTTCAGTAAGTCATTCATTGATTATTATTATTATTATTATTATTATTATTAGTAGTAGTAGTAGTAGTATTATCATCATCATCATCATCATCATCATCATCATCATCATCATCATCATCATCTTCTGGTTACAGTCTTGAGATTTTTGTTTTCTGGGATACACTGCAAACCGTGTTTCAAAATAATATTTTGAGCATTATAGTCTGTAATTATGTTATCCGGAATTAATGCATTTCTGAAAGATATAGAAACACTCATATTATCATTCTAAGTTTTTTAGGATGATAATATGAGTGTTCCTATATCTTTCAGAAAGCAACAATGACATGCAGAAAGCTCTCTTGACTGCTCAGAATCAAAATACAACTAATATGAATGCTTTAATAATTGCTGTTAATAAAAATGGACAAGAAGTGACCAAGAATTGTTCACTTTCAAAATACTTGGCAAGGACTTCTATGAACAGTTGATTTCTATACATTACATACGACTCTGGTTAGCATTCAGAGAATCCGTCTCCACCTGGATAATTGTACAATATGGGTTGATCAGCTAGCAGGATGGAGAGAAATTCCAATTCAGATACATGGTACAGCCAC